>NC_136061.1:665214802-665267122 GCF_964261635.1 Lissotriton helveticus
TGGCAAAGCAGATCCTCGTGCTTGGATAGCACGAGTAGCCCAATGCCACAGGGTTCCTCAGGTCCAGCTTTAGACCTGCTTTCTGACAGCTTTGTCTCTTTGCTTACTCCTCCCAGGCTGCTCAATTCTCAGTCTGTCCTCTAGTATCAGCAGGAATGAGGCCTGCGATCTCCCTTTCAGTGAGACCATAATCAAAGGCACAAATGAGGGACAGGTTTCCTCGCTCACACGTTTTGTTGGGTGTACTACCTCTGGGGGCGAATGGTATAGGAAGGGGGCAAGGGATGTCCCTATATTTCACAGGGGCCCTAGAGTGTGGCCCATTCTAGAGTACCTCACAAGTGCTTTGGAGGAGTACTGTAATGCACAATGTTGTTTGGAACTCTCTCTCCAGCCTCTATCGTATGTATCATTCACACACAGGAATTCCACAATTGATTCCTGGGCTGCAACAGTCATGCAAAGCACACATGATCCACCCTCACCATGCTACACATAGATATGGGTAGATTCATCAATGGTTTTTTTTGCGATTCCTTATTTGCGAAAAATAAGGAATCGCAAATACGGAATCGCAAAAGTCAATGCATCAATTTATTCGCAATTTTTTAGCGATTCGGTAATATTCGCAAATTTTACCAAATCGCAGTGAAATTGCGAATTCTTAATTGCGAATTCGCATTATGCGATATCGCAATTTGCGATTTTACACACATGATGAATTTCATTATATCAACTGCCTGAAAGCCAGTACAGCAATTAGGCACAGCTGCTCCCTTTTTTTGAAGGTGAAGTTTGGCAGTTTGCTCTGTGTGCTTTCCCAGGAGGTTGCTGCTGCTGTGTGTGCCTGAGAAACCTTTTGAAAAATGGAAAATGAGAATACTGTTGAAGAGGGGCCAGCCAGGAAAAGGAAAATTAAGTTTTCTGATCAAGAGTTGGAAATTTTAATTGAGGAGGTGACTGCAAGTCAGGAACAGCTTTTTGGTAAGCTGTCTCTCAAGGTTCCTGAAGCTGTAAAAAAAAACCTATGGATTGCCATACAAGCAAAGGTTAACGCTGTAGGAGTGGCACATCGTGACATAAATAATTTACAAAAAAGATGGTATGACCTGCGCAGTCGTGCAAAAGAGAAGCTAGCAAACAGGATTAAATCTTCTAAGAAAACTGGAGGTGGAACATCCAGGGATCGACCCAACACCCCCCTGGAAGACATGGTGGAAGGCACACTGTTGACTGAGGCTGTTATTGGAGTCATAGACATTGATACTTCTGAGGTACCAACTCCATCTGAAGGTAAGAGAACTGTACATGCTGTTGATTGTCTGAATGGACACTAAAAATTGAAGTCTTGAATTGGAGTCTTGAGAAAGTAGTTGGAATACAAGGTTTTCATTTATCTTGTGTTTGATATCTTACCTGTGTGTCACCCACAACAGTTAATTAATGTTTGCGAACTTGAAACAGTGCATTATGGGAGTTGTAGTTTTTTTAAGTCCATCATGTACACAAAACATCAAATTGCAATTCAAACTTTATTACTATAAAGAACTTTTAAGGATGAGACTGGGATCATGTGAATGTGTAGAAAATAACCTTTTATTAATTACGTTTAGGAAAGTGCAAACTTTTAATAACTACATGTTTGCATTTCTTCAAACATAGAGGCACTGCAGGAAATAATTGAGCAGGATTTGAGGGATTTCAATAACCAAGAAGTTCAAGAAAATGAAGAGGGAAATGCCCCTAGCACATCAGCATCCATTTTACAAACAGGGGAAAGACAGAGAGTGCGACAACTGCTCCAAACTGAATCAGAAACAGAGCAGAATGACAATGTTGTTGAAAGGCAACCTCAAAGCACTACCACAGTCACAAATAGCAGGCTGAGTAGGCGAAGGAGACTTCAGCAGTTTTCTTTGCGCAGAGGTAATGTGACTGAAATGGAGATTTTGGAGAGGGTCCCATCACTGGCAATCTTGTTGAAGACAAAATACCCAAGATACAGCGCCTGCAAGGGAAAGACATTAGAGTAATTAAAGGGAAACTTGGACATATCAGCAAGCAAATGGGTTCCTTCACAAGCAGTATGAATAAAATGATAAATGTAATAAAGGCAGGGCATGAAACATCTTCATTGAAGCTTGACCGCATTGCCAACTGTTTGGAGACCATGTGCACATTGATGCAAAAACATCAAAATATAAGTGGCAAAAGGCAGGTACGACTTCTGAACAACATGCAGGCTCATAACAAGCAAATGGCTCGCCTTTCCAATTGTACAAGTGCCCTCTGCAAGCAGACCCTTTCAACCCAGGTACTCTTGATGAAAACATTTGAACATATTCAAAAGGGAATGGGGACTAACTATGATCCCTCTGGAAATTCACATTCTAATGATTCCCAAGAAAAACAACTACCAATGGGGGAGAGTGGTGCCAGCAGTGCTGTGAGTGGCACAATGGAGCATTGCTTAAGTGGCACACGGCGCAGTAATAGAAAGCAGATTGATGCAAGTAATATGGCCATGCACAGTGAAAAAAATGCAGGAAAGGCATTAGGAGTGCGAGGCCGTAAGAAATGACATGTCTGTGATGCCTCTTGATTGGTATTAATAATGTCAAAGTTACCTATGGGGCAATGTTTATCAGTTCAACATTTCTAATTTAAAGTTCAGTTTCAAGTTTGCAAAACAATCTAAGTCCATGAATTTAATGCATTTATGTTTCACTTTGAATAAAAATTTACACTGATTTCAAATCAAAAAAATACAGAGTATGTTTCCTACCTCATTCAGAAGTAATGCTGTGTGATCTCTGCCCTTCTCCTTCTCCCCTTTGCTGCCTCTGGTCCATGTGCTCTTGCTTCTGGTTGAGGATGCTGATTGTCTTGTTGAGGTAAAACATCTTCTTCTTCAAGTTCTATGCCTCTCTCTGTTGCTAGATTGTGTAGCATTGCACATGCTGCCACTATTTTGCAGCAAATGTCTGGTTGATATTGTAATGCTCCACCAGTCTTATGAAGTATTCGAAAGCGTGATTTCATCACCCCAAAGGTCCTTTCTATCACATTCCTGGTAGTTATGTGAGCCTGGTTGTAATGCTGCTCTATCCTGGAAGTGGATTTAGGTATGGTGTTAAAATATAAGACCTTACTGCATAGGCACTATCTCCTGTAATAGAAAACAATGGATTTTTTAAAATGCACAGAGAAAAAGTGTGGAGTTAAAAGGAAAATCTCTATCAATTTTGAAAAAAATATTTACCAAGCAGATATCCATCACCAAATTGACCAGCAAGCAATCTAGCATGAATGGCACTGTGTCTAAAAATGTAGGAGTCATGGGCACTTCCAGGGTAACTAGCAACTATGTCTGTGATAATAGTTTTAGAATTACAAAGGGTTTGAATGTTAAGGGAATGGAAGCATTTTCTGTTGAGAAAGATATAGTCATTTTCAGAGGGTGGACAAATGGGAACATGTGTGCCATCTACACAGTCAATCACATGTGGAAATTGAGCCATGTTGTAGAAATCTAGTTTGGTTTTCCTCAACTCCTGTTGAGTGCTTGGAAATTTAATATGATACCCTATTCTTTGTAACATGGCATTTAGAAAGGCATTAAAAAATCCTGAAAGTGAACTCTGGGAGACACCACCAGCAATGGCTATTACTCCCTGAAATGACCCAGAAGCAAGGAGGTGCAGTGAACACAATACCTGCACATGGGTTGGTATTGCTTGTGTCCTGCGTGTTTGCCTCTGCAAAATTGGGTCCAATTCTTGAATTAAGTCTAAAATTAAGTAAGCATTCAACCTATACTTAGCAAAGATCTCTGCTTCAGTCTGCCCTAGTAAGGTAATGCGCACTCTGAAGATTCTCTCTTGTATGAGCCTTCTCCTCCATCCTGCAGCTACTCTCAACCTCTGCCTGCGAGCGAAAAAGAAAAGTGCAGCCATCCTGAAATGCAAAATCAAGGTCTATGAGGTCCTTATATGCAGCACTGATGATTGTCAGCTGTAGTGAAAAAAGTTAGTTAAATTAGCACCTAGTTCAACTTCTAATTTTAAGAATTCCTATTTGCGATTTCTTAAAAAATCGCAAATTGCGACTTTTCATGCATTGCATTTTCTTGCAATTTATTTGCGATTCGCAAATTTAGCGATTTTTTCCGAAATCGCAAAATATATTGCGATTCCTAAAAAAGCGAAAATACCTTTAAATTTAATGCATCCCAAAACCATGAATTGCATTCGCAAACGGCCGAATTTTGCGATTCGCACCGTTTGCGAATGCAATTCTGTTTGATGCATCTAGGCAATAGTATATATACATACATGTCACATACACAAGTGACATCCATGTCCCACACAGATGGAATGAAGGACCATATTGGAGGGGGCTGGCAGGCAAAATTAACTTGGAAGGTCAGTAGGAATCTCTTTGTCTGCATACATCAGGCTGAGGGCCTGTTCTGCATGTAGAGTCACGGCTACCACTACTATCAATCCCGCACAGCCTGGTGATGGTGCTTGGTGAAGGAGGGATGCAATTGGTGTCGTCCCTGAGAAGACGGAGCCTAGCTCTGGGTCTCTATCAGTTTCCACGCAGGCCTTCTGCATGTGCGCTTACATAAATAATTATTGTGTGCTCAAATGTCAAATACAACCACAGTCTCACTATGAGGGATTAAGGGTCGGGGCGCATGCTCTTCCAAGCCATGCAGGGAACCTTTTCCACCCCATTATCATTTCATCTACGTATGAGAACACAAACAACCCCAGACTGGTTTTAGTCTGTTTGGTCTCACCTGTAACGTGCAGCTCGAGTTTACAAGGTACAGTTCCCACAAGTGACTGATCTCTCTAGGGTCTAACCTAGAAATGACTCCCTAAACCATAAATGTGATGCATGGAATTATTGAATTGTTCATAACTGCTGGTGTGGCCTCCTGAGGGGTGGCGGAGAGTGGATGAGAGCCTACCCTGATCCTGCTGCCAGAGGTGAGAGCACAGAGCCTTGCAGGGGATGTCCCTCCTACATGCCCTTAGGAGTTGAGTCGTCCAGGGGCAAGACTGAGGCCCCCTGGGGGGTTAGGGTAGCAAGGACTGTGGGCGGCTGGCATAGGACCAGACTGTGTGGGCCTGGCGTGCTGAGAATCGCTTTGTTGAGGTGGGAGACATCAAAAAAGGCCACATCTTATGGACTAAGTGTGCAGTCCCCTCGCTGTAGACCCTGAATAGAGGTGTCCACTATGATCCCTTCACTCCCAGTGCCCGGGATTGCTGAGATTGAGAGATGTACGGGCACCTTGGTGGTGGGGGGGGGGGGTGCCCCAGGAGAAGTCTGCCTGGATACTTGGGTAGTAATTGCAGGTGCTGAGTGGGTTGCTAGATTGATGGCCCTTCTCTCCCTGCCGCCCCTACTGGCTTTTGTGGACCCTGTTTGATGGTCAGACCCTTCTCTCCTATACTCTGGTTGAACCAACTTATCTGGAAGCCTCTGCACCATACACAGACTGTATGGGGAAGGATAAGCATGCCAATCCCACTGTACAGAATAGGTTGTTTCATCAAGCCAACTCCAGAGGGAGCAAGCGAGACGGGTGGAGCCGCTACGCTGCCTCCAAGCGACTCAACAACATTGATCCTGCAGGCAATGAGAGACTCCAGAACGTCCCTTGAGGGGAAATTGATGAGCTCAGCATGGATCTTTTGCTGCTTCACCAAGATCTTTGAAATGTGGTGGACCGGGTTGATGAGGCGGAGGGCCTCCTGTCCAGAATGGAGGACAATACCCGCATCCTTCAGTATATCATAACAACCCTTTAGAGTATGATGGGCCAGGTAGAGGCTTTAGCAGAGGATGCCGAGGGAAGGAGCAGAAGAAATAATATCTGAATTGTGGAGATCCCTGAGGGGAAAGATGAAGGGCAACCTACGTAATTTGATGCACAATGGCTGGCCTCATAGGTCCCCGTGGAGCTGCTCTCGACATGCTTTGTCGCGGAGAGTGCACATAGGACCTTGGTGGCTTGCTCACTGCCTGGGGCCCCTCCGCACCCGTTGATAGCCCGGCTCTTGAACTACGCTGACCAGGACAGCATCCTCCATGAGGCCCACAGACTTGGGCAAGCACATTATTAGTCAACCCCTGTGATTCTATTCTCTGATTAAACCTGTGAAGTACAGCAACAGTGTTGCTCCTCCTTGACTGTCAAGGAAAAACTCAGGGGCCTAAACATTATATGCTACTATTCCTAGACCTGCTCAAAGTGATCTGTAAAGACAAAACCCTCTTTTTTGATATGCCTGAAAGTGCCTGAGCCTGGCTTGAGGAAAGCCCCAGTTTTTGTTTTCACTGTTTGGTGTCCACCCCACTGAGTGCAAACGGGAGGGAATGGGACAGAGACTTGGAGGCACTTACTGCATTGGACAAGAAGGAACACACGCAGGCACCACTCAGAGATGGAAACTGTCCAGGTGTTGAAGCATGGGTGCCCTGGGGTGCTGTAAGCCCTCTATAGTACTCGGCCTGGGGCTTCCGGCGGTGGCTGGGAGGCTGCTGCTGTTCCAGACCCCTTACTGTCATAACAATGCTATGCAAGGCTCCCCTGCTGGGTTCACATATGCATTGCACATCACAGGTGCCACCACCTCCTGTTGTGGTCATCTTTTATGTTTTTTCTTTTTCTTCTGTTTGGGTAATTCTCAGGCCTCTCTCTTAGAGTTGTTGTGTAGGCAAAAGATGCTTCAAGGGTAGAAGTGTATGGTGGTGGGTGGGGGAATGTTTTGTCACATAATTTTTATCCTCAAGTTGTTTAGTTCTGCACAATTGTGTTCCCTTAAGATGCCAAGCTCCTTGACCACCTTCAAGCTCCTTTCATCACACTACACCTACCCTTGATGACCACTGACACTACAGGCGCAGCCTCCGGGGGACCACCATACCAATGATTGTCAAAGGATTGAATGATAAATTTAAGCTGCTGGTTACAAACTGCTCCATTTTAGGCAGACATGGCTATACCAGGCATATCACTTGTGATTCACACGGGGCTCTCGAGGTGGCTATATTACTGCGGAAACATTAGTAATGGTGTAGCGTGCTGCGCCCCCTACAGACCTCCTTGGCCGCTATCTCCTACTTATGGGATTGTTGGATGGCAACCTGAGGACACTTCTTAGCATGTATTCCCCCTCCCTGGTGCTGGGCCCAACCCTGGAAGAGATCTTGTGACTCTTGGTGAACTCTCCCCTGGGGTTCACTCTTGTTGGGGGGTACTTTAATGCCATTATGCATCCTGGATTGGGCACAGACTCGCAGGCAGAGGCCGGCAGCTCACTGCACCTAACAAACAGGGTAAAGGCCCCCGGACTCTGACATATGGCGACAACAGTATCATGATGTCCATAATTACACATTCTATTCACACATTCATGGTACCTTATCCTGCCTTGACTATATTTTTGCCCCAACCATTGATGCCAGGGCCATTTCCCAGATACGAATACTCTCAAGGGGTCTTTCAGACCACTCCCCCATGGTGGGGACAGTCGGGAAACCAGCTGGTGGTAAGCTAAGTTTGGCCATGTTAAATCTGTGGTTGTTTCTAAACCACTCATTTAGAGGCCTTACCCATGACACCCTGTCTGATTACTTTGACCACAATGGCAGTACTGTCTCTTCCCCAACTATGCTATGGGAAGCCTGTAAAGTCACTATCCGGGGGAGACCTTAGTGTGCGTGAGAGGTAGGACTAGGGCACATGAGGAGGCCTTGTTGACTCTTGAGGAAGACATACTTTACCTTGAGTTTGCAGAGGCAACCCACTCTAGCTCCTAGACCAGAGCTGAGTTAAACCAAGCTAGATTGGCCTCTGGAAGGCAATAATGGAATTGGCCTGATTGGGCTGGTTTCATTCTCAGGGAAGGGTGCATGAACTGGGGGACAAAGCCGCAAAGCCACTGCACTGGCTGGCATGCCCACGTGTGGGCTGTAGACTTGTCCTGGAGATTCCCCTGTCCATGCCTGTAGAGGAGGTGCTCTAGATGATGGTACATATCGCTGCAGCATTCGCCTCCCATGTTAGTGCCCTATATTCCATTTATGGAAAAATAACACACCCAGGCAAAACACAAGTACTGGCGAAGTTCAAGTATAGAGAAATTAATAACAGATAATCAGGCACAAAATTAGCATTTGAGAATTTAATTTAATAAGTTGATAAAAGGTGTCATGAGGATAATCAATGACATGAAGACAACTAAAAATAACAGTAAAAAATTCTTTCAATTAGGATTCGATATATGCAGATTATTATGTGTACAAATATTCCCAATGATATGAAGGAAAGATGGTTTTCGTCTACGCGTTTCGACACGTTGAGAGTGTCTTCCTCAGGACGCTACCATCTTGTAGCATATATAGATTCTTAGGATGTTAAAAGAAGGAACAATGTAGAAACATGTCCAAACGGGGGCTCTGTACGAGGCCTTTTTATCTGTGAGGTAGCTATTGAACTGCGGTGTTACTTCGTAAGTCAACGAATCATGTCAGCATATGTCGCGACAGGTCAAATTAAAAATGGAAAGAAGCTCGATGGCTCTGTTCGGGTAATAATCTGCATATATCGAATCCTAATTGAAAGAATTTTTTACTGTTATTTTTAGTTTTCTTCATGTCATTGATTGTCCTCATGACACCTTTTATCAAACTTATTAAATTAAATTCTCAAATGCTAATTTTGTGCCTGATTATCTGTTATTAATTTCTCGTTACTTGAACTTCGCCAGTACTTGTGTTTTGCCTGGGTGTGTTATTTTTCCATAAATTGTTTGCCCTGACCCAGGAAATCTACCTTCATCAGGGGGTCCTTGTTTGTTACATATTGGTGCCCTATATTCCTCCAGTGAGTCCCCCTCAAAACTCCCAACCACTAAGACCATCTCACTGTGTTGGACCTCCCAGTGAGAACCCTCTCTGGGGAGGAGAGGCTGAACTGGACACAGAGGAGGAGGTGCAACATGATGCTATTACATCCATGCCATTGGGCAAGACACCTGGTTCTGATGGCTTCCCCCCAGAATTCTTTAAGAGGTACTCTTCCATGATTTCCCCGCATCTATTGACTCTATTTGAGGTTGCTCTAGAAGGAAGCATCATGATCAGTGGGGAGCCACCATCATGGTAATCCACAAGCCCAGGACACCTCCAACGAATGCACCTCGTATCGTTCCATATCATTAATAAATGTTGAAGTGAAAATACTTACCAAAATACTAGCAACAAGGCTAGCGACTTTTATCTGCTTGCTGGTTCATCTGGACCAGAATGGGTTCAAGCCTAGGAGGAGCACTAGACACCGCCTTCACCTGGCACTGGTGCAGAGAGATAATCTGCATGAAGACAGTGCTTGCTGTTAACTGATGTGGAGCGAGCATTCACCTCAGTCCACTGGCCCTTCCTGCTAGTAATCTTTCATAAAATGCAGTTGGACCCTCAATTTTTGTCTGGGTAGAAGCCATTTACAAAGACCTATGGACACAGGTCAGGGCCAAAAGAATGATCTCCCTTGTCTTCCTAAAAGAGTGGGGCACTCAACAGGGATACCCGCTATTTCCATTTCTCTTATCCCCCGCGGTTGGGCACCAGGCAGAGGTACTATGGGTAGATGCTAGAGTGCAGGAATTCAGGTGGCGAAGTGGGCTGGAAGACAGTGTCTCCCTTTATGTAGATGATATATTCCTAATTGTTCAATGCCCTGAGACCACTATACCCCACCTGATAGAAATTCTTTGGCTTTATGGTGATGCGTCAGGGCTCCGGATGAACTGAGAAAGTCATTATTGGTACCGGTGAAGGGGGAAGATGTGAGAAGGGTGGATTGATGCTGCACTCCAGCAGGCAAGAGACAGCTTCCGCTACCTGTGTATGACTGTGACTTTCACCCAACAGAGTTATCAGGCGTAAGTGTGGCACCTTTACTTAGGAGGATGGAACACAACTTAGGAGATATGGGCGTCATTGCTGCTGACCATGGTGGATTGTGGAGCATTATTCAAAAGGATTTCTCTCCCATGATTCCTTTCTATCCTCCAACATTATCCTTGCATTCTCCCCCCAACCTATTTCTCGAACCATCAGGCCTAGATAGGGGCCTTTTTATGGGCCAACAAAACCAGATGAGTATCATTTGCTAAGTGTTGAATGTCCCCATATGAGGTAGGACTGGGATGGGCATATGTTAAAGTATATATAGTACTGGGTGTCCCACCTGGTGCCAGTATTTAACTGGCTATATCAGAATAGAACGTACTCAGACGATCGCCTGGAGCATGAACTCCTTGCCTCCTGTGGAATCCTTCATGTAATATATGGCAAGCCACCACCATATGTACTCCCTCCTGTTACTCGTCTTCCGTTCGGTTGCAGGCCCACAGTGCTAAAACACATGCATTGACATGTTAAGGTGACAGTTGTGACCCTGCTGTGGGAGGACACTTGGTTTTCCAAACAGTGGGACTAGCAAGCTTTACCCAATGGTATTTAATAGGACCCTCCACGTTGGGAGATGTGTGGAGGGGTGGTGTCAATAGGTCCTTTCAGGACCTAGCGGAAGACTTCCACATCCATAGTCACAATTTTATATTTACCTACAGCTACGACACGCTTTGGATCTACATAGAGACAAACTTGCTTCCCTTCCAGAAAGTGATTGCCTGGAATGCCACATCATACTTGGCACCCTTGAGAAAGGGGGCATCTCCACACTATACAAATTCACTCATTAATAATTCCCCAGACTAAGGGCACACTGGGAAGCGGATTTGGGGGCCCTTGAGGAGGAGGAATGGTTTGAAGCCAAGATGATTCCCTGTCAGTTGACAATAAAAATATGTTTGTTACTTACTACAGTTTAAGTACCTACATAAATTCTATTACTCGCCACATAGACTCTGGCAAATGGGAAGAACAGGAAGCCTGCCGTGCCCCAGGTACGAGTCTTCCCGTGGGACCTTTCTTCACGTTGTTTGGGAGTGTCTAGTGTTTGCACGATATTGACTAGCCATTAATGACATGCTACAAGATGTGCTAAATAGACTGTTAGATCTTGACCCAAAGGTGGCCCTGCTTGGTGTGATGGATTCATTGGGGGCCCCACGGGGCTCGCACATTGGTAGCCATTGGATGCCTGGTGGCTAAAAGAGATATAGCCCATCATTGGAGAGAAACTCGTGCCCCCTCCAACTTGGAATGGGCAAATGGTATGAATCAATGTGGGGCCCTTAAAGAATTGGTATTCAAAGCAAGGGAGGTGCACAAGAAATATTTTAAAATAAGGTCTCCTTGGACCCAGGCGGTGACAGTTCAAGGATGAGAGTTATGGCCTCAGTGCTTATGTTGCAATATGAACAGGAGTATTGGGTGGATTATGAGGATAGATGTGAACAGTGTACTCCTGGATTGATGGGGATCACACAAGCCTTGGCACTAGTTGAATCTGTAAAAGTGCATGTTTTTACATGCAGAAAATCAATTAAAAAAAAGTTATTAAAAGAACATATGCAGCATTATAAACCCTCTGCCTGCACTAACTCGGGAGCTTGGCTACATCCCCTGTTGTTATGGGTGCTTTGCTGCCAATGAGTTCATTACCAGCTTTCATCTCAGATCTTTTGTGGTGTTTCCCTCTCAGTTCCCCTCCCCGCCCCTTCTCTGCTTGCCTTGACTTTCAATTTCCTTGAACTTGCTTGCTGAACCCTGAACTTCCCTTCCCTTGTACATTTGTTAAAGTTTGGCTACTTTTCTCAGCGTTCTGGGGTCCAGTCCTAGCTCTGGGCCAGACTCCATGCTTGTCATTATTCCTCCAGGTTGTAAACGGGTTAAGTTTAATGCTGAATGCAAGTGTCATACACAGTATATTGTGTGTTGGGAGCACACTGATTATCTGTATTCAGCTCTTTTTCAAAGAGTACCCAGCAATGGTTACGTGAAGGTCCTAAGATGATGTCCAATGTCTCTGGTTCTCTCCCTATTACCATTTTTCTTCTGTTCAAAACTGAGGTATTTTTTAATTTCTTGTTTGAATTGGAGCGGGTGGAAGAGTGTACCTTTCGACGGGCTGCTTTTTAGGGCTCGCCTGCTGATGCGCTTGCGCATAGCTGGCGAGCTATATTGTGGCTTAACTAGAGCTTAACCATCTCGGCGATTTGTTGCTGTGCCCGAGAAAAACAAGCTCAATGCGCAAGCGCATTGGCAAAAAGCGCGTGCACATCAAAGCCACCAGCACATCAAAGCCTCCCTCCCACAGGCATCTCAGCTTCCCCCAGCCGGCATTTCTCCTCCCCTAATTATTCACTGCAAGGCCGGCGGCAACATCAAAGGCTGCTGCTGCCGTGACTCGCATTTCTCCTCCCTCCTCCCCTTTCACTGCCCAGACCGGCCATACTTTCACTTTACACGGCCGCCAGGCCGTGTCTCGCGTTTATTTTAACATGGCAGCTTTTCCTTTTCTGGTTGAATGTCTTCTAGCTTTCGCTCACCCTATTCTCGTCACCCTTACTCACTCCCATCAATCTCCCGGACTAAACCCTTCTCTTTGTACCCATTCCGGGAGTGACCTTTGTTTCTGTCAAACTCCTCTGCTTCATGTGTGAAGCTTTGTAATCTCACTATTGGCAAGCCGCTTGTGGATGCATTTCTCTCCCGGCTCAAGCTCTACCTATCCCCTACCGATTTTCTCCCCACTTCCTCCAAGTACAGATTCATTCCCTCTGTAAGTATAGTTCTTGCATATCACCTTGCCAGTCGTAATTGTTTTAATTGCGCATTTAAGGATATATTTTCTTTTTTTCCTGTGGACATTGTCTGACGAGCAGTGCCTAGCAATGCAGCGCTGACATCTCGAGGAAGAGGCGGCTGCATATGAAGAGTGCCCATATTTGTTTGACATTTTGATCTTTCCTTGAATGCGGGCTCAGGCGGAGGTGTGCTAAGAAACTCAAAACTGCTCCGGTAGTCTGGGTAGTTCCACTGCCAGTTTACTCTCTTGTTTCATGAAAAACTTAGTTTTTTGCTTTGTACCCATTCCCGGAGTGACCTTTGTTTCTGTCAAACTCCTCGGCTCTGCTTCGTGTGTGAAGCTTTGTATTCTCACTATTGGCAAGCCGCTTGTAGATGCATTTCTCTCCCGGCTCAAGCTCTACCTATCCCCTACCGATTTTCTCCCCACTTCCTCCAAGTACAGAGTCCTTCCCTCTGTAACGATGCACCCACCACACAGCTCCACCGATGCAGCCACCACACAGCTCCACCGATGCAGCACCCACACAGCTCCACCGAGGCACCCACCATACAGCTCCACCGATGCACCCACCACACAGCTCCACCAATGCACCCACCACACAGCTCCACCGAGGCACCCACCATACAGCTCCACCGATGCACCCACCACACAGCTCCACCGATGCACCCACCACACAGCTCCACCGAGGCACCCACCACACAGCTCCACAGATGCACCCACCACACAGCTCCACAGATGCACCTACCACACAGCTCCACAGATGCACCCACCACCCAGCTCCACCGATGCACCCACCACACAGCTCCACAGATGCACCCACCACACAGCTCCACCGATGCACCCACCACCCCGCTCCACCGATGCACCCACCACACAGCTCCACTGATGCACCCACCACCCAGCTCCACCGATGCACCCATCACACAGCTCCACCGACACAGCTCCACCGATGCACCCACCACCCAGCTCCACTGATGCAACCACCACACAGCTCCACCGACACAGCTCCACCGATGCACCCACCACAGAGCTCCACAGATGCCCCCACCACAGAGCTTCACAGATGCCCCCACCACACAGCTCCACCGAGGCACCCACCACACAGCTCCACCGAGGCACCTACCACACAGCTCCACCGATGCACCCACCACACAGCTCCACCGATGCACCCACCACACAGCTCCACCTATGCACCCACCACACAGCTCCTCAGAGGCACCCACCACACAGCTCAACAGATGCACCCACCACACAGCTCCACCTACACAGCTCCACCGATGCACCCACCACACAGCTCCACAGATGCACCCAGCTCCACCGATGCACCCAGCACACAGCTCCACTGACACAGCTCCACCTATCCACACAGCTCCACTGATGCACCCACCACACAGCTCCACCGATGCACCCACCACACAGCTCCACCGATGCTCCAACTAAGATCCACCAATGCACCCACCACACAGCTCCACCAATGCACCCACTAAGCTCCACCGATGCACCCACCACACAGCTTCACCGATGCACCCACCACAGAGCTCCACCGAAGCACCCACCACACAGCTCCACCGATGCACCGACCACACAGCTCCACCAATGCACCCACCACACAGCTCCACCGATGCACCCACCACACAGCTCCACCGATGCACCCACCACACAGCTCCACCGATGCACCCACCACACAGCTCCACTGAGGCACCCACCACACAGCTCCACCGAATGACCCACCACACAGCTCCACCGATGCACCCACCACACAGCTCCACCGATGCAGCCACCACACAGCTCCACTGACACAGCTCCACCGATTCACCCACCACACAGCTCCACCGATGCACCCACCACACAGCTCCACCGAGGCACCCACCACACAGCTCCACCGAATGACCCACCACACAGCTCCACCGATGCACCCACCACAAAGCTCCACCGATGCAGCCACCACACAGCTCCACTGACACAGCTCCACCGATTCACCCACCACCCAGCTCCACCAATGCACCCACCACACAGCTCCACCGACACAGCTCCACCGATGCACCCGCCACACAGCTCCACCGATGCACCCACCACACAGCTCCACCTACACAGCTCCACCGATGCACCCACCACACAGCTCCACCGAGGCACCCACCACACAGCTCCACCGAATGACCCACCACACAGCTCCACCGATGCACCCACCACACAGCTCCACCGATGCACCCACCACACAGCTCCACCTACACAGCTCCACCGATGCACCCACCACACAGCTCCACCGATGCACCCACCACACAGCTCCACCGAGGCACCCACCACACAGCTCCACCGAATGACCCACCACACAGCTCCACCGATGCACCCACCACACAGCTCCACCGATGCAGCCACCACACAGCTCCACTGACACAGCTCCACCGATTCACCCACCACCCAGCTCCACCGATGCACCCACCACAGAGCTCCACCGACACAGCTCCACCGATGCACCCGCCACACAGCTCCACCGATGCACCCACCACACAGCTCCACCGAGGCACCCACCATACAGCTCCACCAAGGCACCCACCACACAGCTCCACCGATGCCCCCACCACACAGCTCCACCGAGGCACCCACCACACAGCTCCACAGATGCACCCACCACACAGCTCCACAGATGCACCCACCACACAGCTCCACCGAAGCACCCACCACACAGCTCCACCGATGCACCCACCACGCAGCTCCACAGATGCACCCACCACCCAGCTCCACCGATGCACCCACCACACAGCTCCGCCGAGGCACCCACCACACAGCTCCACCGATGCACCCACCACACAGCTCCACCGATGCTCCAACTAAGCTCCACCAATGCACCCACCACACAGCTCCACCAATGCACCCACTAAGCTCCACCGATGCACACACCACTCAGCGCAACCACAGCATCACTCAGCGCAACCACAGCATCACTGGTTCAAATATGTTCTTTCAATGTTTCAAGCTGTTTTCAAACGTTCATGCTTTATTACAAATCACAAAAAGATGTTAATATTTCACTTCTGTTCTTGGATATTCGTCACAATAAAAAACACTGAACATAATCTTCACAAAAGTTATTTACAAAAGTTTAAGCTATTGCCATTACAAATTAAATAAATTATTTAAGTATTAATTTTTTTTTAAATTAAAAGCCATTGTTATTTGTAATATCAATACATCCAAGTCACATAAATACAAAACATGTTGCATTACAAATGCTATAGGTATTTGCGAAAGTTATAACTATTGGCATTGTAAATGACAAAGCTATTAATTTAGCTATTTTAAAAAATAACACATAAATTAAAAAAAATTCATTTATAAGACCAATAGCTCAAACTTTCCTAATGCGAGCCCTATTGCATTTCCAATGCTTGTTGTTACTGTACACTTCCTCCCAAGTCCTGGCAGGAAAGTGGGCTTGGAGCATCATTCATCGCTGTTTTTCTCTAAATCCAGGGGTGTTCGTATCCTGATCCACAAATGACTTTAATGCAAAGTGCTAAAGGAAAGAAACGATCTAGAAAGAAGGTGATCCAATCTAAGTCTGGAAATTCAGCATTAAAACCTAACGATTGCCAGTGTCTACACACGAAACCTCACGAAGACTCGGTCCTAAATTATCTTTACAACTCATTGATCGCAGCAACCTATGGTATCATTCCAGGAGGTATCTACAGTGTCCTCAACCCCATTCTTGATAGGAACAGCAATACTAAAACATGAGGCCAAGAGGTAGATCTGCACCACAATCACTTATGCATGACATAGTGCTACAGCGTTTTTGGAACGTGAGGAGTGTGCTCGCTGTTCTGCACTAAATTAAACATGTTCTTGCATTTACTTTTTCCTGAACAGTAAACCTTAAGATGCACATTTCAAACCTCAAAGATAGGCATCGTCGGTTTCTCAAATCATGCCCCACTGTGTCATCTTTCCTCCCCAGAACATTCCCAAGAAACACAAACTAGAAACCCATTTATTTTATTTAACAATAAACCAAAATCTAGGGAAACTGTCTTCCGACACCAACTTTCTTTATTGAAGCAAACTTAAATTCTGTCCAAGACGTCAAGTTGAAAAACAGCGAAAGGGGGGTGTTATTTTTCACAGGGTATGGAGTGGCGCTTGCCAAATGGCGTGAAGTTAGCTTGCAGGTGAATTGTAAATGCGGTGTAACGCGGTCCCGGAATCACAGAGAGACAGACAGGACGTACTCGTTGGCGGCGGTTGGCGCCAAATTGATTTGGTCTTGCGTTGACAAGGCGTACAGGCACTGCGTTAAGAGATAAGAAATGCGGCTCATTTTGCCAGGAATAAGATCTTGTCTTGAGGACTCATATTGCATTACCTTATATTTGAGAAACACAGAATCAATGGGGAACGTTTTCAACGCAGAGAAAAAAAAAATTCTTTAGGACCCACTGGGTCAGAAGTATCATCAGTTGCAACGTCCAAAGACTTACTCTACTCTAGTACAGCCCTGAAGAAGTCAAGGGTTTTACACCCCATTGACGAAACACGTGTTGGCTGGCCTGTGAAGTAACACACCATTAAAAATCAGCACTTCAAGAAAGAAGATTTGTTTTCATCTTTAATAACTATTACACTGTATATTGTATATCCACTCATATGCGTGTGCACAGGATCTGTTGTTGAACGTCAAGTTGAACCTGTTTCAAATCATAAACTGAGCCAATGCCATAAAACTCAAGATGGAACAGTAACTAACAAAGACAAATTGTGAATTTCACACAACTTACTCAACTCTTTTCAGTAGTCGAGTAACATCCATAGAGAACTATCCATTATCCTTAGAAAATGAACCTCTTCCTTCTCTTGGTGATTTGGTGAAAGAACATCTTAGTCAAGAGATAAAGACTTTTTAGGGCAAATTATCAAATCACTGTAGCTTGGAAAGGTGTGTGATGCAAATGGCTTCACAGTTCATTTCTTCAAACTCTTACGAACTGTGTTATTCCAACATCAACAACAAAGGCTTTCCCCAATCAATGAAGCAATCAGAAGTATTTTTTATTGTTATGCTCAAATGTGGTAAACATCCACAGTGTTGTGAACATTACAGGCTAATCTCACTATGAAATATGAGTTTAAAATCCTAACTAAAATATGGGCAAAAACAAAGTTGGTTGATGTGAATAAGCCTGGTTTTAGCTGAGGTTAGAATGGCCACAACAACCTTTTCCCACTAAATAACATTATTTGCCTCTGTAACTCCCGGCATTCACCAGATTTATTGCTCAGGTGCATGCACAAAGGACCTTTGTTAGCGTCAGCCGGAGGTATCTTAATCTTAAAGTAACGTTTTCTTAAAGTTTATTTATTGGTTTCCCAGTTGCAATCCAGGTCACATGCGGGTATGTTTATATCAAGCTGCACACTGATATGACAGCAGCAGACCGAGTCCTGCAAGCTACATAAATAGACATGGACGCAGCGTGTGATGCCCGCTCCACATTCCACATGTTCACTACAAGCCAGGCAGTTATCCATTCCCCTTCATGTAGTGTGACCAACTGGCATGGGTGCAGAATCCGGACGGTATGTGTAAAAATTCAGGACAAAAGGTCAAAATTCAGGAAAAAAATTCAAGCCAGAAGGTAAAAATTCAGGACAAAACTTTTGGACAAAAGGTACGTTTTTCAGACACATCAGAGGAAGTTGCACGATAGTATAAAAGTAAGTAAATAGACAACCACTTAGGTACAAGTCAAAATAAGTTTAAATTAGGTTGAGACCATCATGCACTACATGTTCTTTTGGTATTCGTGCAGCTTTGAGCAACTGTGCAGGTCTTTTTGTGGTATTTCAAGAGATAATAATCGGTTTGTATGATTACTTCACTGGGTTGTCCAGTCTGATATTTTACTTACAACTCAGCCCCACAGATGCACCCACCACCCACCTCCACCGATACACCCACCACACAGCTCCACAGATGCACCCACCACACAGCTCCACCGATGCACCCGCCACCCAGCTCCACCGATGCACCCACCACACAGCTCCACTGATGCACCCACCACCCAGCTCCACCGATGCACCCACCACACAGCTCTACCAACAGAGCTCCACCGATGCACCCACCACCCAGCTCCACTGATGCAACCACCACACAGCTCCACCGACACAGCTCCACCGATGCACCCACCACAGAGCTCCACAGATGCCCCCACCACACAGCTCCACCGATGCACCCACCACACAGCTCCACCGAGGCACCCACCACACAGCTCCACCGAGGCACCTACCACACAGCTCCACCGATGCACCCACCACACAGCTCCACCGATGCACCCACCACACAGCTCCACCTATGAACCCACCACACAGCTCCACAGAGGCACCCAGCAGACAGCTCAACAGATGCACCCACCACACAGCTCCACCTACACAGCTCCACCGATGCACCCACCACACAGCTCCACAGATGCACCCACCACCCAGCTCCACCGATGCACCCAGCACACAGCTCCACCGACACAGCTCCACCGATGCACCCACCACACAGCTCCACTGATGCACCCACCACACAGCTCCACCGATGCACCCACCACACAGCTCCACCGATCCTCGAACTAAGCTCCACCAATGCACCCACGACACAGCTCCACCAATGCACCCACTAAGCTCCACCGATGCACCCACCACACAGCTTCACCGATGCACCCACCATAGAGCTCCACCGAGGCACCCACCACACAGCTCCACTGGTGCACCCACCACACAGCTACACCTACACAGCTCCACCGATGCACCCACCACACAGCTCCACCGAGGCACCCACCACACAGCTCCACCGACACAGCTCCACCAATGCACCCACCACACAGCTCCACTGATGCACCCACCACACAGCTCCACCGAGGCACCCACCATACAGCCCCACTATGAAATATGAGTTTAAAATCCTAACTAAAATATGGGCAAAAACAAAGCTGGTTGATGTAAACAAGCCTTGGTTTTAGCTGAGGTTAGAATAGCCACAACAACCTTTTCCCACTAAATAACATTATTTGCCTCTGTAACTCCCGGCATTCACCAGATTTATTGCTCAGGTGCATGCACAAAGGATCTTTGTTAGCGTCAGCCGGAGGTATCTTAATCTTAAAGTAACGTTTTCTTAAAGTTTATTTATTGATTTCCCAGTTGCCATCCAGGTCACATGCGGGTATGTTTATATGAAGCTGCACACTGATATGACAGCAGTAGACCGAGTCCTGCAAGCTACATAAATAGACATGGACGCGGCATGTGATGCCCGCTCCACATTCCACATGTTCACTACGAGCCAGGCAGTTATCCATTCTCCTTCATGTAGTGTGACCAACTGGCATGGGTGCAGAATCCGGACGGTAAGTGTAAAAATTCAGGACAAAAGGTCAAAATTCAGGAAAAAAATTCAAGCCAGAAGGTAAAAATTCAGGACAAAGTTTTGGACAAAAGGTATGTTTTTCAGACACATCAGAGGAAGTTGCACGATAGTATAAAAGTAAGTAAATAGACAATCACTTAGGTACAAGTCAAAATAAGTTTAAATTAGGTTGAGGCCATCGTGCACTACATGTTCTTTTGGTATTCGCGCAGCTTTGAGCAACTGTGCAGGTCTTTTTGTGGTATTTCAAGTGATAATAATAGTTTGTATGATTGCTTCACTGGGTTGTCCAGTCTGATATTTTATTTACAACTCATGGGCCTGAGCAGGCATGTTTGGTGAGAGAAGTGGTCAGGAATATCTGCTCGGATAGACTTTGTTACTAGCATCTCATATCTGAGTGCGATTGTGAGATGTAGAGCGGTACACATAGATGAACTAAAGGGAGGATTTCTGTGATGAACCCACTATAGGAAACACATTATAAGTGTTTCAACAAGTGGATCTTAAAATATGGAATCTGACTTTGCTTATGGGGGCTTCGCAGAGAGTTGCACTAGCTGACGGAAATCACAAAGGTGATTTTCCCTGCAGCTTTGTTAAAGAAGTCACTGTCGATATACTATTACATAGTTTATTTTTGACGCCTTGCCTATTGCTCCAAACACAATATACATCTCAAGCACAGCTCGTGGCACTATGAGGTTCTCCCTAAAACCTTACACCTAAAACAAAGCATGCAAATATTTACAATTACTAGTGTAACATTCAAGTAGCAGTTGGATGTCACTCAAAATGGCATATGCATGATGTATAGATTCCACACATAAGCACACAGCAAATACAGAATATTAACACATAGGCAAGGGAGTAGCCAGAAAATATAAGTGCCTCCCACTTTGAACTAAAGCTGTTATGCCACCAAGAAAGCAAAGTAAGTCATCATAACCCTCACCAGTGGAGCTCTCTTTGTCCAAGGATCTAGCCATTCATCCTTCCATCAAACCCCTGATATGCCCCTGTTAGATCTGGGGGTCTCTAGTCGGCAGAGGTAGGTACCACTGTCCAAATAGGGACCCTCGCTTCTATTCAGGGTAAGAGGGATACACTCTTTGGATAACCCCTGCTCACACCCTTGGTAGCTTGGCACGAGCAGACAGGCTTATCAAATGCAATGTGTAAAGTATGTGTACCAACACTTACAGTAACACAGAGAAAACACCACAAATGGACTCCACACCAGTTTAGAAAAATAAAGTATCTTTATCTAAACTACACAAGACCAAAACGACAAAAATCCAACATACAATATGTGAGAAGTTAGCCTGGCATATGATGTCCACTAGTTCTAGTGGGCACCTTGCACCAGTCTAATCGACCCTTATTGATGGTGGTTGTAAAGGCACCCTTATAGCAAGCTATCCTAGTGGTAGCATGGGCCAGCAGTCATCAGGCTAAGACTTCAGAGAGCATATTAAGCAAGTTGTTTTACCAATTATAATCCCTTGAGTACCAAATGAAAGGACACCACACAAGGTATATATCAAATATATATGTATTTATTCTAAACACAACCCCTCTGCACTCTTTATGAGGTCAGAGGTAAAGATTCAATACAAGTCACTGAGTTAATATACGATAAGTTGCACAGTATACATAATGCCCTAGGGGCCTCACAAACCACATACTAAAATACTGGTATAAGAACCACGAGAGAATTAGAAAGCAGGCCTGGGGCCTGTGGAATCGCTGGGGCTACTCTAAACAACCAAAGGTTAGGAAGAAGGAGGTCCACGGGAGACGAGTGCAGTGTCTAAACACAGGCGCGGGTTACCATTGACTTTCTATGGGAAACGTAAAAGTTACAAATATACAATTTAAGGACAGTTCCGGATGGACTACGATGGAACCCACGGGGGCACCAGTGTACTCGTGTTACCTTACCCAGGGAGCATAGGTGTTTTTTCGTGTCGGGTTTCGCCGTCGTTTTCAATGGAGAGCTGCAAAGAAGTGCTGCAGGCGACCAGAGGAAAAGTGTCTGGGTGGATCGAAGATCTGAAGAACCTGAAAGCAGAAGGGACAGAGTCTGGGTCACTTTCCAGTGCAGACCAGCAAGGTCTGTGGCGCTTCTGCTTTGTAGGGAAGCTGGATCAAGCCTGGAGCAACCAGGAAAGCAAGTTAAATTCAAAATGGAGTCTTCAGGGGGCTCACTAGCCAACGGACAAGGTACCGGGAAGACGCGTCGAGCTGAAATACAAAAGCGGGGCCCACGGGACACTTGTGGAGTATGGGGGCCTGTGCTTCGGTGCAAATGATGCTCGGGGCTGGGGCTTCAAGCATCCCAATGCACAACTTCAAGATACCGCGAGGAAGGAGTGCAGCTTGCAAAATGCAGGATCTCCAGGAGTTCCGGTCCCACGTCTCTCGTGTCCGCCACGTGTCTCAGCTTTGCTGTGGGTATGGGTCGGGGTCAGAGATGTCTGGAAGTCCATGTCCTGTGTCACAGATTCTTTGGGATCCGGCGGGAGCCTCGAAAATGCAGACTGGCAAAGTTGCTGTTGGTGCCTGTTTGAACAGGGTGTGACTTCTTGACCACAAGGGAGATGTCTTCCGTCTTCCAGTCGAAATGGAATGTCAAAAGTCCAGGATATGTCTTGCAAAGATTCGTCCAGGGTAATCTAAAGTCCTAGGGACTGGGTTCCTATACTTATACTAAGTTTAGGGGTTGGATTATCTTTAAGGTCCCTCCTATGGGTGGACCTGAGAAGGGGGTGGTTACACCCCTTTCCCTTTGTCCAGTTTTGTGCCAGAGCTGGAGCAGAGTGCCCCAGCAACCGGTTTGAACTGGGAAATGCATGGAGCACGTAGTGTGCCCCAGGCAGTGTCTGGAAAGCATTCACTGAATGCAGCCCTCCCTGCCCCAATACACAAAAGCCTGTCTGGGGAGGTGCTGGCACCTCCCTGGACAGGAAACCTATTGTCCAGGCCTCCCCTGCCGGAGTTTCGTCCAGCAACAGGAGGTCTGTGGCAGCAGCATTCATTTTGTGATGCTGAGGCTTTGTTTAACTTTAACCGGGTAAACCAGTAACTACATGTCTTCTCCCTCTAGAAGGGTGGAATGCTACCCCCGCCGCCATGACCCGCCGGGGGGGTAGTATTCCAAAGTGTGTGACACCTTACACGACATGTTTTAATAAAGCCAAACTAAAGTTAGCATTAACCGCGAGTATATGGTATGGCTATATCATAGAACAGCTATAAGGAGATGGTTCCGAAAGCTGCAGAGGGGCTCAGCTCATGCTAGAGCACCCTCTCACAGAAAACCAAGCACTCTGCCTACAGGAGTGTTAAGGCCTGCCATAGGAGTGACTTATAGGTGTATATGTGTCTATATGTATATATAAGTATACTATATCTAAGTAAGGGGTGATTACACCACCTTACCCAGGCTGTGTGAACAGACCTGTGGTGTCAGTTTGGAAGGCAAACCAGGGGTGGCACAATACATGCTGCAGCCACTGGTAGGCCTAAGGTGCACCTATGCCCTGGGTACCTACGGTACACTATACAGGGGCTCACAAGGGTGACCCAGTAACCAATCTGGTATGCACCTAAAGTACATGGTGTCAATTTAGAGAGAGAACAGCTGGGCTGTGGGTCTGATTGGAAGGCCCACAGCCACACTAAAGTCGAAAAACCAGCACACATCAAAAAGTGGGAGTAGCCATAGGAAGCAGACCCTACTCTCCTACACACTATTCCAAAAGAAGTTTTTAAAAAGAGTTTAAAAGGTTTGCACCAAAATAATCCACTGTTGCATCACTTTTAGCCCAAAGTACCTGTAGATGTGACAAAAGTTCCAAGCGGCAGCTGCAGCATCAGAAAACAACCGATGTGTCACTTCTGAGACCGTAGTGAGGCGATGGGACAACCCCGCTGCTCGCAGCGGGTGGGTTGCGTCGAATCCGGTCTGTATGGGGAGCGATGCGATACCTTGTATGCATTCCGGTTTGCAGGTTCTCCGGTAGGAAGCGTCCCGCACAGGCACGATGCGATGATCTTCGGGGCGGTGACGTCTTCGGTGCAGCGACGATGAGTGGCACAGCATGATCCTCTTCTGTCGCGGCCCTTCGATGCGTTGGCGCTGGACTCTGCGACGATGTTCGCAGTGACGGGATGCGGTCCGCAGGCAAGTGGTGCGACGAGTCTCACAGCAACAACAGGCTCTGCAACGATAATCGCAGCGACAGGAATCTTCCTGCATGGGGCGATGCGCTCTGCAAGTGAGCAACGCGTCGGGTCTTTCAGCGGCATCAGGTGCTGCGACAATCTTCGCGGCGACGGGAATCTTCTCACAATGTCGACGATGCGCTCCGCAAGTGAGCGATGTGTGCAAAATGGTAGATCTTCTTTTCTTCTTTTTCAGATCCCCAAACAGCAGGAAACAAACTCCTGGGCCCCACAACTGTCTCAAGCACTCTAGGCAGGTCAGAACTCACACAGCAGAGTTCAGGGGGAAAGCTGGGGGTGAACTGCTTTTGTTCCTGGGACTTCTTAACAGGAGGCAAGCTCTCTTCAGGCCCTTGGAGATCTCTTCAAGCAGGGGGCACAACAACAGCAAAGTCCTACCCCTCTTCTTGGCAGAATAGCAACTGCATGTCAGCCTACAAACACACAGCAGGGCATTCCTTCCTCTTCATTCTTTCAGCTTTTCTCCCTGGCAGAGGTTCCTTCTTGATTCCAGGATGATCTAAAGTTCTGGGGTCTGGCTATCCCTTTTCATACCAATATTTTCTTTGTTCTCTGAAGGCAGAGAGGCCTTTGCCTAGTCTAAACCAGTTCTGGTCAGTCCTGGAGCACTCTGTTTACATGACTCCTTCTTTCCTTTGAGAGTGAGGGGCAGGGTTGTCAGCCGCCCAGCAGGAGGTAGAGCCAGCATTGTGGAAGGCAGACACAGCTCTATTCAGGCCCAAGTGCTATCCCCTCCCACCACTCAAGATGCAGATGGAGCTATTCAGCCATTCAACAATTTACCCTTTCACCCAAGCCATCCTTCACTCATCCATCCACCCATCCATCCATTCACTCATCCATCCAACCATTTACCCTTTCACCCATCCAACCATCCTTTCACTCACTCACCCATCTTCCCAGTCACTCACCTGTACACCCATTCAACCTTTCACTCATCCATCCATCAATCCTTTCTTCCAGCTCTCCACCCTCCCTTTCCCCCATGTATTCATTCTTTCACTCATCCATCTTTACATTTTATTTTTCACTCATCCATGCACCCATTCGCCCATCCATTCTGCTAATCATTCATCCATGCTTTCACTCATCCATCCATCCGCCCATCCTTCCTTTCTCTCTCCATTCCCCTTTCACTTAGCCAACCATCCTTCCATCCACCATTCACCCACCCATCCACTCATCCATTTACTCATCTACTCATGAATCCATCCATTGACCCCATCAAATGAAAAAACTGGAGGTCTCTCCAAGGGGCGTGTCTGATGTAATTAAGGGCGTGGCTTAAAACACAAGTTAAAAATATGTTCTGAGCATAATGTGCCGCCCAACTGGTATTTTGCTGTTTCTATCATTGCATCCAGTAACATTAGACCTACAACAAGCCATGACTATTGGCTTTGTCAATGGATGTTGGTTGTGTTAAATAAATAAAAAAGCAGGAACTATGGCTTTGTTGTATATGATCTTAAAAATGCTTCATCTCTGAAATGATAAGACTGTGTAAGAACTATAACCTCTTGTTTTTAACTTCTTTCTCCAGCTTTTTTTCATGAACTGGCACATAGCAGCATGGGTGTTTTTGTACATTTGTTTTGTACATTTCTTCCATCTAAACCTAACAAAAAGCCCTGCACTAGACCTAGGCAGGAGGAAGCCCACCACATGCAGTAACAGCCCAGACTGGCCCATTGTTATTCTGTATGTTGCAATCAGCCGGCATACAGAATGATAATGGGCGGGGTGGTGCAGCACTTGTGCTCAGAAGATGAGTGTGAGGCGGCCCCAATAGGGAGTGGAGGCTTCGTGCAGGGGAACACCTCTGCTGCCTGCAACGGCTAAAATTATGGACAAAAGGCGTGCGTAAAAAGGATCATCACGGACAAGGGACATGAAGTCCAAATTACGGACGGTCTGTGAAATTTACGGTTGGTCAGTCACCCTACCTTTATGACACAGTTGACAGTTTACTGGAACCCACTGAGTGCAGGAAGCCGTCTCGCGTCAATCACAGGATGCATGCACTGCAGCCGAAAGACTTGGACTGGCTGTATGTTGGCAACTAAAGGTCTCTAGATGCCCCTGGGCTTTGTTGTCAGCGACTACATCTCAGCGTACATATATGCACAGCTACCTGGCCACGCCCCCAGGGTCTTGTCTTAGGCCTCCGACCTCTTTGTAGTCACAACCCCAAGGTAATAAAGGCCTTGTTTGCCTTAGGAATTAATGTCATCCTCCCTAGGCGTCCTGCGTGGAGTTCTATTCCAATAGGCATGATGACCAGTTTGGAGCTGGGTTCTCCTACCTCATGCCTAGAGCGGCTTGTCCTGGAACCTACCCGCCTCATCTCTGTCACCTGGAGCTGTTCTGCAAGGCCGACCCTCCCGAGCCTCAGAGGAGTGTGAAACACAATGTGGAGGAAACAGAGGTGAATTTTACACAGCTTACCATTTGGAGACAGAGCCCCCTGCAGAGAGCTGACCAAAGACAGTACTAGGCATGTAGACCTTGTAGCCCATATCAAGAGCTCTAGAGGTTTAAAGCTGGGAGGTTCCTGAGGAGAAGTTGTAGTAAGTGCTTACCAGTTACTTGGAGCCAATAACATAGAAAGTATCTCACTGTGTGGGTGTCGCTGTTTGAGATAGCATTGGGTCTAGTACTGCTGCCCTCCTACAGGTCCGCCTCATTGAGTAATGCTGAGTTTCATTAGCTGCATTGCTACCTAACCCTCGCTGGTCAGTGGGAGGCCAGAGTGACCAAGCAGCAGGAGGCCTGAGGAGTAAAATATAGCTAGAGCTACTCTGGTTTCAACTTGTCCCTGGCCACATGCATTCTTGCGTGTCTATCTCGGTTAAACAGACTATGCTGACAAATCAGTGTTTGTAGCGAGACAGGCTCTACATTGCTTTTTTTACTGCTAAGTGCAGCATGTGTGGCTGGGGGGTGGAACCAATAATATACAAAATGATCTTGCTTGTATAAGTAATACGATTAAAGATCAGGCGCTGCAAACCCAACCTGGAGGTAATATTTCCCCTTTAAGAGGCAATTGCTTTCCCACCCATGTCAACCTGTAGGGATCTCATGGTCTGAAAGAACGACTTGGGTGAATGGGTCTTTCCTCCTGACCTAGCCTTTTTGATACTTGGGGTACTGGCTAGGAAAAGATTAGGGGAGTGGAGATTTCGCTGTGGGGCATGGAACGAGATCCTGTATTTTAGGTGGTCGGGGCCAATTCCGTATAAGGCTTTCTGAGTCACAAGTAGTGCCTTAAAGATATTTTTTTTCCTTACTGGAAGCCAATGAAGACTCCTCAAAAGGCTTGGCACGTGTCTGATTATATTAGCTATTGATTTTTCTGGGCGGTTCCCTTTCGATATATACATGCAGTGGCATGTTTACCCAGAAATGTGAGCTCTCTGTCCATAATTTCATTATATTTGGAGATTTTTTCAGTAAAGTCAACCAGCAGAGTATAATCGTTCGCATGCAATTGTTTAGTTTCCAGCTCTTTAATTTGATGTTCGAAGTCTGGCCATGTGGTCTGTGAAGAATTTCAGTATTCCATTCTGCTTGGCTATGTAGAGTCCCTGAACCATGACATTGAATGCCTGCCTGATGGTACCCATGTTTGTCAGCAAGCACATATTGCTAAAATAGTCCGTGATCTCCATAGCATCCTCCCAGCCCTGGAGCACGCAGATTAAGTACACCACACTTACGCATACACTCACGCACTGTGCATTACATCATTCTTTTCAGATAACCATACCCTGACACCATGTCATGTAGTTCCTGTCTAGAATCTGCCCCAGAACCATGATTGTCCTAGTGCGTATGACGCCAATATGCTACATCTCACCCCTTGTTAAATAAAAAGTGGCAGACATCATTAGAAATCACATCTCTTCAATTAGTCGGTGAGGCGCTTGCACTTGTCTGCCGGCTTGGGATAACCATAGAAACACTTTCTGTGGTGCTTTTCTAGTCTTTTGGAGTGCGGACAGCTGCGCCCCACTTCACAGCTGACTGTGCATAGCACAGCATGCTATCACTCCTCACCGGACCGCTGTCCCGCTCCTCCTCCTCATCACTGTCGGGTTCGGGCCTCACGCTCGGTAGATCTCGGATGTCAGGCTTTGCTGGGCCGGCTGACTGCCAGATTAGGCCTCACAGCAGTGTGTCGCATTCAGTGAGTCTAATTACTCAAAAAAGGGCCCAAAATTCATTAAGTGCTCAGGCATCCAGGCAATGGTGTTAGCATAGCTATAGTGCCCAAGAATCGCAAATATTTGCTTCTGGCCTTCAGAGTGTGACCATCTTGATGACCGGGACTCTGGCGCCCCAACCTTAGAGACACTTTCTGTGGTGCTTTTCAAATCCTCTTTTTCAGGCATTGTCACTAATATGATCACATCGGGGCCAGTTTACAATGAAAGGGGTACTTGTAGCGGCTGTTCCCTCTCAACACTTTTATTTCTCCTGGCTCCAGAAGCCCTGCAATTGGCAATCATGCCTCGTCATCTCATTCAAGGGATTAGAATTGATGAACAAACCTTCAAAGTTGAACTCTTTGACCTGCTTTGCAATAATCTCTGCCCCTGTCATTTTACTTTTGACCAACAACTTTGGTCGATTTGCTCGATGCCACATTAATTTGTCAAAGTCGAAAATCATGCTTCTTTTGCTGACAGCTGCTTAATTTAACTCAGATTTTAGGTAGTTTTGGCCACAGGTAAAGAAATGCATAATTCCCAACGGAAGCCTTTGCTCTGTATAGCAAAAAAAAAGTGTTGCAAAAGTTTTTCTCTCATGGCAAAAACATTGATAGGTGGAATTGTCACTGTGGATGAAAATTAACACTGCATGAATATATATTCATCCAAATGTATACATGTACTTTCTAATCTGTGTTTTCTTGACCGAATAAAGTTCATTTAGACTCTGAAAATGTATGATGGTTCCTCCTTTGGCAGGAAAGTCACAAGCCCATAATTTAATTACCCAAACGGGAAAATGAATATACACTGAAAAGTCACCTGATTAAGATAAGCATCTCATTCCCTGATCTTTTCCTTGGCTCACTCTCTTCCTCCTGGTCTGCAGTTGACATGAATGTTCATATAATCGACTTATTACTAGCTGTTGCGTTTCAACAGATTACCGTGAATTGGAAAGATTCAAAGGGCATTACTTTCAAAGCTTGGTGGTTTAATGTATGTTATAATCATAGACTGGACACTGCCTTTGTTTATCCCATTAACCTGGCCCCGAAGAGACATGCGCTATGGCTTCCTGTCACCCTCTATCTGGATGTTTGTGCCAAGCGTACCTCTCAAATGTCCCCATCTCAGCAAGAAGTTTTGAAACCCCCTTGAGTTGCCTTTTGTTCCTTCTTTTTTCTCCAGTATTTATTCCTCTGCGTATATATGCATTACTTCCCATGTTATTATGCCTTTTCTGATGTCCATTTTCTGCCTCTAGCCTCATTCCCTTCTTCTTTCCTTTTTCCTCTCTTTCTTCCTTTTCCTCTCTCGCATTTTGTATCCTTTGATACTTATTGTACCACTCTACTCCATTATATTTATTGATGATACTGTTTACCTTTTATCTTTGTATTGCCAAATTTGTTTCTCCTAATAAAATTTTACTTGAACTAAAAAAAAAGATAAGCATCTCAACATGGCTCTATTTGACGGCAAAGCCCGTTCAACCTTATTGCTTCTAGATACAATTACAACTGCCAAAATTCTTTTAGTATTTTAGGATAGTAGTTCAACATAAAATGTTCATTATTTATAAGCACGAATCTGCCTGTATGTGGATCAACCTGTTCATCTCCATTTGGAAGAAATAAATTCATTTGCAAAACTGGATTAACCATGATATCCTTTGGGGCGTAGCCTGGCAACATGGCGGAGCAGCAGTGATTCCCGCAAGCTCCCTGGCCAGCATTAAGAATACTATGACGTCCGAGTCACCCAACAGTCCTCCTGAGACTGAGCCCAGCCATCTCCCCTCTCGGCTGAGACTCACTGCGGTGCCAATTGCCACTTGGGAGAGAGGGGAGCAGCACAGACCCACTGACCACTTCTGTTATGGGGAAAAGGCTCCTTTATTGAAACAGATGCACATCACAAACTTTACCTGGGCAATCTGCCCTACAAAACGAAAGCCTCAATATACATCAAATGAACTATCCAATCTCCTACCCCCACCCCTACTATCCACCCCCACAAACCCAACCACAACTATCTCATTTGCATGATAGTGCATTGCAACATTTTTCCACTTTAACTTTCCCCTACATCCTATGACTGCATGTATCAACCTCTAAACAACCAAATTTCCAATACTTAACCTTGAACTTCCTGTCTGCTCTCCCTTTCCACGTAGTTCACCAACTGGAAATGCCAACCAAACTTCTGTAAACTCATAGAAAACTTTCCAGACCCCCAATACCAAGAAAAAGGTAGCCCGCTAACTTCTTTTTAAGCCCCCCACCACCCTCTGCTTAGTACTCCTGCCTACTCAGTTTCCTGATCACCAACATCCTGACCAATACTTCCCTCAGATCCATCAAATACAACTCCGTCTTCACGTGCAACGGTAAGACGCCATCACCCATGAAACATTCCCTGCTCACAAGACATTTCCTAGTGAGTTTTTCGTACCCTGTCTACTTGCTGGTCCCCCTCCAAATCCTTCATGGCAGGACTTGCCCATGTAAAAGTTGCAGTACAGGCTGCAGCCCCGCAAGCACTAATCCGTCTTAGAGCTGCACAGCCGTACCTCTAGCCTGACCTCCCTGCTTGTGACTTCCTCCTCCAGCACTCCCCATCCCCCTCCCCTCCAACACAGGCGTCATATCATTCTACGTCCTAGTGCGGCCCACAGAAGCTCCCCATTGTGAACAAGACAGAGCATCCGCAATGTCATTGACCACACCCCGTACGTCCCCCGCTCCAAAAGAATATCGTGCCTCAAGCAACCCCACACACCAAACCCTCATCAACTTTAATACCTGCACGTCCCTGACCGACTGCCCATTCACCACATGTGTCCCTGACATATTGTTGACCCTAAAATGCATATCCTTATGAACCAACTCCACTCCCTACAGCCTAGCAGCCAAACCCAATGGGAACAGCTCCAAGAAAGCAATGCTCCTACCCCCGGCCTTCCATTGTGCCGGCAATTCCTCTGCACACCATCGCCCTTACTAGTATAGACCAAACCCCAGGCCCCCTGCTGCATCTGAAACTATTTGAGCCTCCCAGTCCATGTCTTCTTGCTGTGCTGACAGAATCTCATGGAAGGAGCCATAAAGGGAAAAAAACACATCAGAAGTTCTTCGCTGCCCTTACAGATAGCCTCAATGTTGATGAGGCAGAGTGAAACCTGAAAACACCAAAACCCAACATCCTACAAAACTTTCTGCCTGCTCCGACCCTCCCCCTGCAGGCAACATCTTAGTGCCCCAATAACATCTAAATCTCCTTAACATTTATCCTGTCTCTGGTTAGCATGCCAACCCACAATGCATGCATTGTCTCTATGTTGTTCTGCAACCATCTACCCTCCATTCTTTTTGATTCCCTTTCCTTTCCATAAGGGATAATACTGTACTCTGACCCACCATTTCCTCTTGCGCTAGTGGTACACAAGCTCACCCTCGATCTCCTGATCATCCAAATAATGTGTCCCCAGCTGATGGCCCGTATGCCATGCAAAACAACCCCTTCAGCAATTCCTGAATTTCCTTAACCTTCACCTTGTCTCTTGGCAGCATGGAAACCTCACAATGTGTGCATCAAGGGCCCGATGTAGGTCGGTCGGTAACGGCCGAAAATCGGTATTTTCGGCCGTTACCGACCGGTATTCAGTAAACGGTATGTAGGGCCATATATTTTACAGAATCGGTAAATTTACCGATCGGTAAATTTACCGATTCTGTAAAATACCGAATCGGTATTTATACCTAATCGGTAATTTTGATATGTAGGTGGGACTCTTCTGAGTCCCACAACCCTTACCGAATCTGTATTTTACCATCAAATATATTTGATGGTAAAATACCGATTCCGGTGTGCATGACTTCAATGCTTAATAATGTCCATCAGTATATTAGCGTATGTAACAGCCACATGATGTATCATCCACGTCTTAAAGCCATTCAAAGACCCAAGTAATGAGCCGATTAGTAGAAAGCTACAACAGAGGTTATGTTATGTTATATCATGTATGTTATGCTATTTTTGTCAGATCATCAGTTGTGTTTATATTATTTTAGGACCTAGCTGGCGGAACAGTTGTTTCTAGGTTTAGAAATTATATTGTGTATATATGTTATTTTTAAATATTCCCTCAATGTTTAGTTAAAACTATAATGAATGATAATAATCTGCATATTGATTACTGTTTTTATTTTCAGAAAGTTGTAAACTGTCTTGAGAAAGGCGCTGGCCGCCGAAACGCGTCGACACACAACTTATTCGCTCATGTTCACGAATTTTTATGTATATGTACTTTCTAAGGAAGGTATATTTTTAATTATTGATGCAAGATACATGTATTTTTTTATGTGACTGTAATAAATTTTGTTACTACTTAGAAACTGTTCATTTTCCAGTGTTGGTCTTTACAATATTGACTGATATTTTCGAAATACTGCCTAGGTAGTTTTTTCCTCACATGTGTGCATGCACACCTGTGCCATATGACAGGCAGACCTGCCCTTAGGGCAGGTATGCCTGCCACATGGCCCCCGAATCTTTTTTGGGGGTGCTAGAGGGTGTCAAAGTGACACCCCCAGCACCCTTGTCATAATCTGTATTTACCGATTCGGTAAATACCGACCGGTAATGCCCCATTCATTCCTAATAAAATCATCCTAATACTGTATCACCAGCTAATGGCCAGTATGCACCCCAAACAATCCCTGCAGGAACGAGGTCACCCATGAGGTCTTTGAACATTACCAGGATAACCTGGCATTTCGCAAAACCTGGTGCCCCACCAAAAAAGAAATCATCTAAGTAGTGAGTTGCCAGCTGATGGCCTGTCTGCCTCCACATTGGCCCCCCTTCTGGCAAGGACAAATGCTGAATCAAAATGAAACGGACCCTTTTCCTTTTTTAGACACCACTCCACTTGGTGACACGATCAGCTCCATCACCAGCCAACCATGAAAGGGGGGGTGGTGCGCTCCTGCCCTCCAAGACCTCTTTGTCGAATTTCTCCTGCACCACTCGGTTGTGTTCCTTTGCTGACCACAGATTATTTGTCCAACGCCGTACCCGATGGCCTGCTTACCCCAAATAAAAACCCCATCAAAACCCTTTCACAAGATTCTCTCCTTCTCCGTACGCCATAGAACCCAAGCCAGTACTCCAACCTATCCAAGTTAACCGAGATACAAGCCTCTTGAATCAGATCCTTTTGTCCCACCTGCCCATTTGACAGCGAACTGTAGTTGCTGATGTGTCCCTCGCACAACACTATGCAGCTGCCACTGACTTATGCCATGCCCCTGTTAGCTGCCGCCAGCCCTTAAACAGTTGGTAAGGAGGTTGTCACCCTGCGCACTTGGAGCATTTGTGGCAAAATGTAGTCTTCCCTAGTGAACATTCCCATGTTAAAATCTGAGCATGTTCCTCCTGTGCCTGCCTCCCCTTCAGTAGCAACCCACACCCCTCCCCAGGTGGGGGTGACTCTAAAAAGGACTATAAACTATTGGCAAACCACTACCCATAAAATTGTCTTACCCAGCTTTGCGGCACCCCTGTAGTGCTGCCACATATCCAAATCCAATTCCCCCATTTTGTCTCAGAGTCCCAGGCCAGGCACGCCTGTAATTGCTCATCATAATGGGCCTAGCATATCTATCCTTGGTGTTTCGTGCCTTATGGATTACAGTCATGTCCTTGAACATGGCCATGCAATGCTCTGGATACTTCACGCAGTACAAGGTGGTGCATATTAAATGCAGCAGTACGATTTTCCAGTGGGCGGGGTACGTTTGGATGCTTTGCCAGCTCAAATACCTCCTCCTTCGAACCCTGTATGGGTTGCACCTCTCTACAGAGTAGTTTAATCATTTCAACGTACTTCCCTTACCAATTCCTCTCTTTCTGGTGTTAACATCAGATGGGCTCCCAACGGCTATATGACCTCCATGTATGGTTAACCTCAATCTTGAGCTCTTTGCTCTCCGGCCCTTTCTCCTTCTCTACCTGTTATTCTGATCCTCCCCACTGCATGTCCCTTCAATGCTCCCAATTCCTTTCTCCACTTTTGCACTTTGCTCGACTTTGGCGGCTTCCCTGTTATCGTCTGTGCCCACGCCTAAATCCATCACATATTTTACTTTCTGCAGCCACTCTCTAGCTCCCTCTTGCATTTCTTCCGCATCCACACCTGTGGATACCATTATAGCATCCACTCCCATTGCCCAGCCCTTACCTGGCTCCAAGGTCGGTGCCAGTACAGCTGCTTGCCGCCTTGCTAGGGGTCTCTGCACCTCTGCCATTGTACTCTGCCTCTCGGTGCTGGCCTACAATACACCAAACGCAACATTAGTTGAACCCCTCCCCCGACACACCATGTGTCCTCATCCCGCACTTCACCTTCCTCATGGTTCTCGTCGACGTTGTCAAGGACCGTGACCCCAGCGGGTCCACCACACCATCCCAACTGGGGCCCACATACACCTCCTGCCTATTAACCGAGACACAAGTAGAAGTTGTAGGGCGGTGTGCGGTGTCCATTGTGGCCGAAATAAATTGCTCCGCCGACACTACTCGCCTGTCCGCCTTGTTTTGGGTGCTAGGGGCCGTCCTACACCTTCCAGCTAGTGGGGCCAATGAGGACTTTTTCCAGACCTTTGTGCGTCAGCTACTTCAGGGTCCCTTGATGACGTCCGGCAAACCACACTGGATCCAGCCATATCTTCACCCCTGTGCTTTAGAGCCTCCCCGAGCTCTACTGAGTCATGAGCTCTGATGTCGGTTCCTTTCTTTCCACCCCTTCATACGTGGAGTCAAAGCATCTCCTTGGTGTTTCAAAGCTCATATGTTATCCATATTTACAAGGGAAAAAGTCACCCGCTAAGACGACAGGACTCAAACCGTGTAGGGGCTGTTGCAAACAGATGTCTGTAATGGACCCTCACAAAGTATGCTTATGATCGGCCCCTACATTAATTAGGGGTTGTTTATTGTTCAGCATTCAGTCACAAGAAGCCTCTTTGCACTTCATAAAGAAAGATTCAAGAAATTCAGCTTTTTGATTCCAAAGTAATTAACATGTAAGTGTCCATGTTTTAATTTTTTCCAAATGTAAGATGATTGGAAAAGTGTGCTGTGTTCCAAATGTTTGACCTCTTTTTTATGTTTTTTAGTTTTGGGCTAAAAGCAGCTTTAGTTTCGTCACCAGCCTCGTGTAATAAAACAAATACTCATATAACCAATGAAGTTGGCAAAGGTGATCGAAGACATGATCAAGCTTTTTCCCAAATATATCTAATGTAGCCAGTGGAAGAGGCAAGATCTGGGGATTCTGCAGATCTTAGAATCAGGATGAACCCCTGCAAAGACTGTACGCCTATCACAGAGCAGCTTAGAGTCTTTAGGGGGCACTTCTGAGTATTGTACCATGCTTCTTCACCCTGCCTGTACATGTCACTCTCAGTCCTACTCCCATTCCCCGCCCTCACCCTAGATCACATCATTTCCTGTAACTCTCCTCATATTCCCTCCCATCTCTCGTTGCGCTCCTTTGAAACGGACCTTCTGTTCTATTCTATAGGGATATTTATAGACCGCAGCCTAACCCCTAATAAGAGACTCTCTGCGCTGTGAAGAATGAAGTCCTGCAGCGGATCAACAACAGCAGCCGACAATCCTAAAATAAGAAGATTTGTACACCTTTAGGAAAACGGAGTGCCTTCATTTGGAAAGGAAGAGAGCTCCAAATGTATACTCCTAAAAGGAAAAAGATCTCTTTCCCTGTCTGGAGTTTTTTTCACGAGGAAGCGTGAAAAGGAGGTGTAAGGCTGAGTGTAAATTAGCCCCAGGTATGGAGCTACTAAATTTACTCACCAGAAACTAGAGTCTTCTCAAATAGAACATCTAGTGCGTCAAGCAAGCGATTTTAATAATCACGCATTTTTTTGGGTCTGGCTAAAGAAGGCTTTAACTGTCTTGCTAGCATCATGTGATCAAAAAATTACTAATTAAAAATGACTTAAATACGCAAATATAGATTTTTTTTGGCCCACTGACTTCTTCCACTGGTTTGTTCACCTGCCATTCGGCTCCTCTCTGTGGGCTTCGCCTGACAGGGCCTAGCCCCTAGGAATAGATACAATTCAAGTTCATTGTATGATTACTCAAAACCATTACAAATGACATAAACCAGATAGTATAACATGGAACAAGTACACCATAATAGGGGAAGAAAAAGCCTTAAAGGGACTGTTCCTCTCCAGAGGCGTATGTAACTAACAGTGTATAAAATATTTTTCATGAATAAAACGGAGTATCTTACTCTAAAAGACACTTCAGTGAGTTTTTTTTTTTTAACCATACAAACACTAAAGTACAGGCCAATGAGTATAGATATCCTGGCCAATCAGTGAAAAGTAGTTTCTAACATGTGACTAATTCATGGCATTGTAAACAGAGGTACCGTCCTAAAAATTTGCAATTTATGCCATAGGATGATGTGTTGGAGGATAAACACGACCAATGCCATCACAGGATCAGGTTAGGCATGATTTTAACACGCGCATTAACAGCCCGCGGTTGTGAAATGCATAGAATGATCACGGACTATATGTGTGATTTACAATGCTCCAGTGCGAGCCAAGAGCTTGAGCGCATTGTTGAATCCGCTCAGTATATGGCTTTTAGAGTGTAGGTAAGTTTGTGAACGGGATCTCTAACTCTGGGCCTCCATACTCTGGAGGCTGGTCAGTTCTGCTGCTGAGTCTATTGGTAACAAATTATGGACCAGCATTATAAATCTTCAGAATTTTGCTATTTCAGTCACAGTTTCCAAGCAGTATAGAAGGGAGGCGGCCTCCTTGGCCGAGCGGGTTCCATGCCGTAAGAAGATGGGCCTCTGTAATATTCGGCGGGCGTGTACTAAAGCTGGGCAGGAGAGTAGTATGTGTGATAAGGATTCCCTTCTATAATTACATAGTCTACACCCAATAATGCTTTAAAGTAATTTCCACAATGGGTTCAGTTCACTGATTTGGAGCTCAACCAATGTTGCATGTAACATTTGTTAAAGAGTGAGTTTTCCTACTGCCTGTTGGAGATGTGGCTTTGCTGTGTAATTCAGTTGCGATGGTGTTCAAGACTCATGCAGACCTTTCGCTTGTAAGGCTTCCATGTCCAACTCCCGTGACCGGTTATACAACTGTTTTCTTATTGCAGATTTGTGGTGTAAATTATCTTGTTTGTATCCCAGTTCTCTGTTTCAAGTTGCAGACATTCTTTGGCTACTGCAAGATTTGTGGACCAGGGGTTGTTGGAAGTTGTCAGAATTATTTTTAGTACCTCTGTCATACTTTTGGGAGGAGCCGCCGTTACCTAATAGTAGAATTTTGCGAGTGTTGCCAAGTTTTCCAAGTTTTGCTGTACCTGCCCGAATTCTAATCAGATCAGGGTGATCCTCGTGTGAGAGGGAAGATGGAATAGCTTCTTGTACGCTGAGCTCTGGATCTTTTCTAAGGAGGTGCTGAGTATTCCTGGGAATGGCTGCTGGACATAATTGAGTGCATGGAGTAACTTGACATGAACTACCCTGTGAAAGGCAATGGTAGTTGGGCTATCAAGGGTGGTGTTTAACTTGCAAAATGTTAGTTTTACTTTTCATTTTATGTATGTGAAGAGCTGCTCTGCCAGATCCATCTATCCAGACATCTAGGTAGTTGTCATGTTGAACACAGTTCAGATGTTGTGAGCCCAGTCCCCATCTGCTCAACCTTTTAATTGGGTATCTCCCAAAGATCACAACTTGTGTTTTATTTCTATTGGCAAAAGCTAATTCCTGAGGTTATACCTATTCAGGGCCCAGGGGTTTGTGCAGACCGGTTTCCATGTGGTCTAGCAGTACTAAATCGTCCGCATACTGCATAAGTGGAATCCTCTTGTCGCCGATACTTGGGGTGACTAGGGCAGCTCCTGCTAGCGCCAAACCCAGGACGCCGTTTAAAGGTTGAATAATGTTGGGGCCGGCACACAGCCCTGTTTTAGTCCTCCTGTTGTAAATAAAACAGCGGTATTATTAAGCATTAGCCGAAGCCATAATGCATTAGTCCAAATATCTAGTATACGGATTCCGTTTTGTCTTTCGAGTCTGCCATTTTTCATGTCCTACATTGCCATGTGCTCTATGTTCTGATTGTCCTACCTCTCTGCCAGTTACACTGTGGATTCTACCTAGCAACAGTTATTATTAGTCCTTCTTGAGAGTGTAGCGCATGCTCAGCAGAAGTAACAGCTGTTCCTTATTAGCATAGCCCTCCCATGTTCTAGAAATACTGTTAGCTCCACCCACTGATATATTTGGAAATGTCCTTACGTGGTTGTAACCTCTGTCTAAACTGTAAACTGAACCCCTTCCACTGTGTATAAAAGGGGCCATGTGCTTGTATTCAGTGTGCTACTCTGTACAATGCTGTAGAAGTGCTGTGGAGGTTGTATCACCACCTTTAAAGGTTTATTAAACTATGTTTTTGTATTTCCAGTTTCCTTGCCAACTTCATTTGTAAGTCTAAGGACTTTGTACACAGAAGGGCGAACCCTTTCGGTACCTTTGGGCCTTGCTGAGGTCTGAACTCATCACTCCGTCTGTGTTAATCTTAGCAGTTACTGTCTCCCCTGTAAGTTGAACACGTACCCAGGTCTTGGTACATGAGGACATGAATGCTCGTAGTAGTTTAGGGGAGATGTTCCACCTCTCAAACTATACCATAAGATGTTACTGGTAACTCCATCAAAGGCAGCTGAGTAATCAATAAAACATGCAAACAGTGGGAGAGAGTTGTGATTTGCTTCTTGCTGGGCTAGATATGAGAGGACAATGATGTTGTCCACTGTTGACGTTCCTGCCCAAAATCCTGCTCAAACCCATGAAACACCCACCCAAGTCTGAAAACCTGTAAATGAGAAGATATTAAGGTACATAGGTTTGGGTTTAGTCTTGGGAGGCAATCATTACTGTATGAAGAATACTGAAATAAACTTTAACAAGTTTTTTTTGGGTGATGTGTCCAACACCCCCTGGAGTGTAGAGAGGTCCTCTAAAGCGAGGGTGAAGGGATACGTCCTCCCTGTGGTATATTATTGAGCTAAAAAGTATCCCATCCGGAGCCAGCCCAGCTTGTTTGGAAGATCAGAGGTGGGGGACCACTGGTATGCCTAGTAACAGCACACCCACTGTTATGGGTGGAAAGGGAAATTGACACTTTGCTTCATATAACTCGCACCCACTCTAGTAGTGGCATGCTTCATCATCGGGTTCACCCTACCTCCTAAAGGTCAGGGTGGACACGACCATGTTCCAGGAAGCACTTATGAAGATAGGGTGAATGGAGGCGTAACTTTAAAGATAGAATTCCTTCCCCACTCTAAAAGTATCCTTTATTAGAAGAATGGGAGGGAAGATTAAAACAATATATGTAGGGATATAAGGATGTGATGGTCCAATGGACCTAGAGCACCAACATGTTTCAGCCCTGTTACCGGCCTATAGGAGGTCCTGGGCTTTTGTCAGGGTGGGTAGCGAAGAAGTCACTCCCCGAAGACGTGACTAACATGTGCTTGTTATGGTTAGCATGCAAAAATGTAAAAGAATTTACTTGCTGCCGTTAGGTATAATGTACATACTATTAGGTGCAAGTGCAAATGCTGCCATTGCGGGTATAGAAACCCGGAATAGGGATTCATCTCAGTATAGTCCCACAAATGCCTTCAGAGTTTTAACTCATAGAGGCATATAGGCTTAGGAGTCTGCCCTACTCGGTGATCCCAGCTATACATAGACATGTGCATGCATTCATCATTGTGTACTTTCAGTCACTGCTGTTTTTGGTGCTGTTGTATTCCTTCAAGTTAGTACAGAAAAAAAGTGCTGTCAATTAATGCGATAACCACCATTTGTTACCTCTAATCGAGGCAGAGAGAGGGTAGAATGCAGAGTATTACGCAGCGGGTGCCCAGTATTTTAGTTAGGAATGACTTACTTCCTCATAGGTCCCATCCCTTCTGTATGAACCTGTATTCGGCTCTGCTCCCCTGCTTGTGGTGAGCATCTGAGAGGTTCTTCTAGTTTTAAATACTTTCTTGTGACTGACCAGATCGGTGCTCGTAAGCTGCCTTGCTTCCGGAACAAGCTCCGCCCACAATTCTTTGTGTGCGACTCATACGTCGAGGGAAGGGGTATGCCTGGTAAGGCGGGGTCAGGTTATCTAGTTGCCTGGCAATGCTCAGCATGGTTGACTGTGGCCGAGTGCCAGGGCGTATTTAACGCACACTGGGTATGTGCGGAGAAGGGTCGTGCATGTATGGGATAATGAACAATTGCCTAGCTGTAGTAAAGGTAAGTTTCAATTCTATTAAGGACTTAGAGGCGAGGATTATGCCTTCTTCCTTCACATTATTTTTCACAGCAGCCATGTTTAACACAACAACCAGACTACATTTCCCATGAACGGCAGGGAAATAGAGAGTTTTAGCAGAAGTCCTTCCACGCTGTATGCACTCCAGACCCCATGTGGTCCTTCCACGCTGTCTACTCTTCCTCTTTCTTCGAGCGAACCATTCCTTGTCGGACTTCACGCCTCTTGTTTGGATCCATTGTTTCCTGAGAAAATTGGCAATGTCAGAGAATCGTACCGGAACAAGCTAAGTTGCAGAACAACACCAGAAAGCACTACATATATGACCAAAACCGTTAAATAAGCATGCACCACATTTTAAGTGAACTCATGAATCATTTACTTACACCAGAATGGGGAGGGTCTTTGTCTTCAGTGGCCATTGGGCGGGATAAACCTCACCTCTGTGTCCTTAACCCCTTCCACGCTCATGACGAGCTGGGCTCGTCATGGTGTAGCCTCCTCGCACGCTCATGACGAGCCCAGCTCGTCATGAATAATGGAAAATGGAGGATCCCAGCACCGGGGGGGAAAACGCATAGCAGCCAAGTGGTTAATAGAATTGAAACTTACCTGTACTACAGCTAGGCACATTTTCATTCTATGTCAGGACCGGAGGCTCAGATTATGCCAGTTCAAAGCTTGTCAACCACCAACTAAGCTACTTCTAACACAGCTTGAAATAAAACCTCTTAAAGGTAGAGTCTGAGAACCAATGGCAGCGCGCATCAGAACTTCGAAACGTGAGCTATGAGAAAACGCCTTTGAGGCCATCGCCCCTCTTGCTGAGTGGGCACCAAACTTTTTGGTATCGATCCACACCTCCTGCATCACCTAACGTACCTATCTGGCTATGGTCAGGGATGAGACCGCTCTGTGCGGTTTCCGTAGAGCGATGAGCAGTTGCTGCTCGCCCAGAGGGCAAGACTCTTAAGTCAATTCTTCATAGGCTCGGAGGCACTGCACCACACACAGGTTGGGGGGAGTCCGGGTAAGCCAGGTGTGAGATGACCCTGGTATTACATTTGGTCCTTCTACTTACTGTGAAGGATACCCCCTCCAGGGAAAACTCCCTAGCTGATATCTCCAAGGCTCTCACGTTAGAGATGCGACTGCAAGACCCCAGGCATAAGAGCATCACCAATTTGACTGTCACCTCTTTGCAGGACAAAAACCTGTTTGGTTGCCAGGAAAGAAAAAGATTCAACACTAGGTTAGCATCCCATAGAACAGAATATCGCAGTTCTAGAGGGACTGACAGGCGAATCCCCCTGAGGAGCCTACAAACAAAGAGGTGTTCCCCCAACAGAGAACTGTGAATGCGGGAATGTCCAGCTGAGATAGCTGAACGGAAAGCATTGATGGAACGGTTGGCCAAGCCGTCCTAAGCTAAACCCGCCAGGAAATGAAGGAATTGGACTACATCTGCTCCCATTGGATTGACACTCCGTCACATACACCAACAACACCATCAGCTCCATGCAGACATGTATCTCATGGTCGTGCTGTCTGCCCATGCTCTGGTAAGTAACATCTCAGCCTGTCCTGAAAGGCCTGGGAGGAACCAGCGACGCTGGAGATCCACCAGGTCATCATTCACAACGTTTCTTCCACTACCAGCCGATGAAGATCGAGATCTGGATTGAGGAGGATGTGAAGAACGTGGGGGAGTCAGATTGGAGAATCCCAAGAAAGTTCCAGAAGAACCGGAAACCACACTTGAGATCTCCATTGGGGTGTAATCAGCACAATCTCCGCTTGTTTGCGACAAAGGAGGGCGGATACCCGAGTGATCATCGAAAAAGGAGGAAAGGCATAGCCCTGCTCCTGCTGCTAGTCCTGGAGAAACGCATCTGTCACCTCCGCCTGAGGATCTGGCCTCCAACTGAAATACCTCGGCAACTGATGATCCAGGCGTGATGCACATAGGTCCACTGAGAAGGGGCCCCATCTCTCCGCCAGCTGAGAGAACACCTGCGGGTCCAACTTCCACAGGCTGGAATCCAGGATGTGGCGCGAGTACCAGTCTGGCACTTTGTTCGCCCGACCAGGGAGGTATTCCGCTGTGACCGACACCTGGTTCTCTAGGCAAAAATTCAAAAACTCCTTGGCTAGGTTTGCTAGAGCCTTGGATCTGGTGCCGCCTAGGTGGTTGATGTACCAGACGGCGGAGATATTGACCATTTCGAGAAGGATACACGATTGCACCCTGTCCTTTGTCCAGCACTGCAGAGCAAAAAACCCCGCCAGAAGTTCCAGGCAGCTGATGTGCAATGACTGTTCATGTGTGGACCAGACTCCACCTGTGGAGAACTCTCCGCAGCTGGCACCCCAGCCGGAACGGCTAGCGTCGGACTCTATCACTATGTCCGGGGCAGAGCCGAAGATCGCTCTCCCATTCCACGCCTCCATGTGCATGAGCCACCAGACCATCTCGTCCCTCACCTCTGCTGTAAATGGAACAGATTGGGGATAGGTCATCCCCCTTCTGAGGTGGTGTGCTTTGAGGCATTGCATCGCATGATAGTGCAAGGGACCGGGAAAAATGGCCTGAATCGAGGAGGAGAGGAGGCCCATCAGATGGGCTAGCTGACGCAGTGAAATGGGTCACTTCACCAAGGTTTGGTGCAACTCGTGCCTGATGTTCGCCATTTTCCAGACCAGAAGACTTAGGGTCGAAGAAATGGAATCTATTGCAAATCCCATAAAGGTTGTGCACTGGACAGGGGCCAAGAGGGATTTCTTCTCATTTATGACGAATCCCAACCCCTGAAGTAGATCGACCGCAGTCTGCAAGTGACAGGCCAGCCTTCTGGGACACTGATCCAGGAACAGCATATCATCTAGGAAGACGATCATCCGGATGCCCTGCGCCCATAGAAACTCCACTGCTGGCTTGAGGACCTTTGTGAAGCACCACGGAGCTGAGGATAGCCTGAAAGGCAGAGTGGTGAATTAAAAAACCTGACCCCCCCCATCTGAACGGGGGAAAACGTCGATGAGGAGGGAAGTTCAGGACCGTCAGATACATGTCCTTCAGGTCCAGGTGGACCATTCTGTCGAGCGGCCGCAGCACTGTCCCCGAGGAGGTGCATGCCCTCCATTTTGAAGTTGCGAAACACCACCCACTGGTTTAAATCTCTCAAGTTGATAACTGGTCTCCGACCCCAGTGCGCTTTGTCGACAAGGGAAATGTTGCTCAAAAAACCTCCTGGGTGCTTCTCCATATGACAAATCGCCCCTTTCTGGATGAGGGCGGAGACCTCCTCGCATATCGGCTCCTTGTCTTGTGGGGAAAATGAAATGGGGCGGGCCAGGTCACCTGATGGGAACAGCCATGAAACTCCAGCTGGAATCCCTGCACTGTCTGTAGCACAAAGCGTTGCTTGTGAGTGAGGGCCAGGTTGGGAAGAAGAGTGCTAAGCGACCCCCCACGCACAAACGCACTGACAGAAGCACACTCACCTTTTACAGACTTGTTGGATTGGTCCCAGAAGCCTCCACGGCCACGGAACTTCTGTCCTCTTGTAGAGTAGAAAGCGTTGTAATATGAGTTGTCCTGATACTGCCCACGTCCGGAGATTTGTCCCCTTTTAGGGTTGGAGGAGGAAAACCAGCTGGCCGAGCGGCCCCTGCCACGACCAGCCCTCTGGCAAACCCGAGGGGTCAAGACTCTCCGGATTTTGGACTGGGCCTTATCCTGTGAGGTGAACGTCGCCACAAACTTGCCAAGTTCTTTGATGAACAGGTCTCTGAAAAAAACACCCTGGGCGACTGCTCCAGCTTCCGAGGAAGCCAGGTCTCCAAATTTTAGGTCCACCTTTATCAAGAGAGAACGCCATCTCTCGGTCGAGAGCGCGCAATTAGCGTTCCCCAAGAACACAATGTCTCGCTGAGCCCAGCCTGAGAGGACCTCTGGGGAAATCAATGAACCTGAGGCCTTAGCCTCCTCAGCCCTATCTAGGATTTTAGTCATCGGACCCACCACATCCAAAAGCTTGTCCTGAAGGAGCGCCAGGACCTATCAATGCCCTACTTAGGGTCCTTCATAAATTTAGCTAGGACACGTCGCCATCTTAGGGTCTATCTTGGGAATAAGGGCAACCTTTCCCTCTAAACTGGGGTGGTGCACTCCGCCCGGAGACGGCTATGAGCGTCCTTCTCCATGGGCTTGCGCAGCCGGCTTGCAACGTACTTGGCCACCTTATCACCTGGGATCCAGTCCGTTGACCTAGGGTGAACAATATCATCAGGGTCAGGCATGTCTGAGACACCCCCTGGGTCAGGAGGAGTGGTGGCCGGGAGCCACAGTCTAGAAAGAATGCGTCCTCATCCTTGTCTTCGGGGAAGTTTCCAGTGTCTAGGGGGTCAGGGGAGGCGGTACATGGGGGGGGTCGGGGAACTGCCAGCAGGGGACGTGGACACTGGCTGTGGGGGAACCTGCACTAGGAAAGCCTATTTTAAACCCGACAAACGTGTCTACATCTACCACCTGATAACACTGTTTTTTTTAGGGGCGAGGCGTAATCCTGGGATACCTGGGGGGGCTTGGGGGAGCTGGAGTGGGGTTAGCCCATTTGGCACACTCCCTCGCAATCTGCGCCGAGAAAGGTTCCAGGGCCTGATTTACAGCCCTATAAAGGGACTCGTCCACTGCCCGATAAAAGTAATCGTCCCAAGGGAGGGCAGCCAAAGGGTCCTCCTCCTGCAACTGATCCTGCTCTGAATGCATGGCCCTGAGACCTCCAGGAAACCCACTGGCCTTAAGAGGCAGAGCAGTGCTGGGAAGCACCAATTCACACACACAACGTGTCACCAGCTGGGAGGGTGCCCAGACGTATTTGGGTGGCCAAAGACGCACAATTTGTGGGGCAGAACTCTGGGACACAAAAGCCCTATACAATCACTGGGCAGCCACCTGACCTAGTGTCCCACAAGGCACCACTAGGCGCCCTTATGACCCCTCTGGGTGTTCAACGATGCAATACAGACCCCTACCGGGGCGTAAAAAATATATCAGGGAAACACAGACCCACTTTGGGTGTCTCTCGGGTGGCAGGAGGCAAGGCCGGACTCTCTGAAAAGCAGTGCTCATCAGGACTCTATCACCAGTGCCTGACTCGCGCTGCCCATAGAGAGGGCACAATGCCCCCAGGCAGTGGGAGGACCTCACTGCACTTCAATTGAGCAAATAAGTCGCATAAGGTATGCAAACGCATCCCGCGGCTACAGGGGATCTGTAAAAACTGAACCTCCGGTCCTGACAGAGAATTCACGCTTTGGGAGAGGGCCAGGCCTGCTGATTCATGCATGTCGCTTTGCCAACCCTTCCCCGTGTAGTGGATGTATCTAGCGAAGGGGTTGTGGTCAATTGGGGTTATATAAAGAAAAGGGTCAATTCCCCTTCTCACCCATAACAGTGCTTGTGCTGTCACTAGGCATACCAGTGCCCCCCCACCTCTGATCTTCCAAAGGAGCTGGGCTGGCTCCGGATGGGACTGAAAGAAACTACCATGTTTTGGGAAGAAATCCTGGAATATCAAATAACTCATATCCCTATAATCATGGGGAGAGTGTTATGGCATCCAACAATGCACAACTTATAAAGTGTAAATATAAAAAATATGGTATGACCTATATTTCCATGCAGTCCCAGAATCTTTAATTAAAACACAGATATCCTAAAACTGCATTTCACTTGCAGCTGCTTTCCGAATTGCCAAAATGTACTGCACTTGCTTACTAACACACTCAGTCCATAGAAAACCCATACATATCGGATACCTTTCATACTCCGAAGAGGAACAAAGTTAGAAGTCATGTCTTAGCACAGGTATGTTTCTGTGCACTGGAGGCTTGAGGGAATTACATTGTTTAGGAAAGAAATCTAAACAAGCATTGGAAATGCAATAGGTCTCGCATTAGAAAAGTTGGAGTTATTGATCTTGTAAATGACATATTTTATTTATTTGTTGGTTTTTAAAATTGCTAAATTGATGGCTTTGTCATTTACAATGCCAATAGTTATAACTTTCGCGAATGTGACACCTATAGCATTTGGAATGCAACATGTTTTGTATTTACGTGACTTAGATGGCAGCTCTGGTTGTTAGGCCACATCTCTAGAGAGCAGGAGAGTGCAGTAGGGGAGAGAAGCACAGCAATGCAATAGGTCTCGCATTAGGAAAGTTTGAGCTATTGGTATTGTAAAGGACACATTTTTTATTTATGTGCTTGTTTTGAAAATAGCGAATTAATAGCTTTGTTATTTACAATGCCAATAGTTTTATCTTTCGCAAATGTGACACCTATTGTAACACAATATGTGTTGTGAGGGTGAGTGAGGGTGAGGGTGAGGGGTTGAGGGTGAGGGGTTGAGGGTGAGGGGTTGAGGGTGAGTGAGGGTGAGGGTGAGTGAGGGTGAGGGTGAGGGGTTGAGGGTGAGGGGTTGAGGGTGAGTGAGGGTGAGGGGTTGAGGGTGAGTGAGGGTGAGGGGTTGAGGGTGAGTGAGGGTGAGGGTGAGTGAGGGTGAGGGGTTGAGGGTGAGGGGTTGAGGGTGAGTGAGGGTGAGGGTGAGTGAGGGTGAGGGGTTGAGGATGAGTGAGGGTGAGGGGTTGAGGGTGAGTGAGGGTGAGGGGTTGAGGGTGAGTGAGGGTGAGGGGTTGAGGGTGAGTGAGGGTGAGGGTGAGTGAGGGTGAGGGGTTGAGGGTGAGGGGTTGAGGGTGAGTGAGGGTGAGGGGTTGAGGGTGAGTGAGGGTGAGGGGTTGAGGGTGAGTGAGGGTGAGGGTGAGGGTGAGTGAGGGTGAGGAGTTGAGGGTGAGGGGTTGAGGGTGAGTGAGGGTGAGGGTGAGTGAGGGTGAGGGGTTGAGGGTGAGTGAGGGTGAGGGGTTGAGGGGGTGAGTGAGGGTGAGGGGTTGAGGGTGAGTGAGGGTGAGGGTGAGTGAGGGTGAGTGAGGGTGAGTGAGGGTGAGTGAGGATGAGGGTGAGTGAGGGTGAGGGTGAGTGAGTGAGGGTGAGTGAGGGTGAGGGGTTGAGGGTGAGTGAGGGTGAGGGGTTGAGGGTGAGTGAGGGTGAGGGTGAGTGAGGGTGAGGGGTTGAGGGTGAGTGAGGGTGAGGGCGAGTTAGGGTGAGGGGTTGAGGGTGGGTGAGGGTGAGGGTGAGTGAGGGTGAGGGGTTGAGGGTGAGTGAGGGTGAGGGGTTGAGGGTGAGTGAGGGTGAGGGTGAGTGAGGGTGAGGGTGAGTGAGGGTGAGGGGTTGAGGGTGAGTGAGGGTGAGGGTGAGTGAGGGTGAGTGAGAGTGAGGGTGAGTGAGGGTGAGGGTGAGTGAGGGTGAGTGAGGGTGAGGGTGATGGGTTGAGGGTGAGTGAGGGTGAGGGGTTGAGGGTGAGTGAGGGTGAGGGGTTGAGGGTGAGTGAGGGTGAGGGTGAGTGAGGGTGAGGGGTTGAGGGTGAGGGGTTGAGGGTGAGTGAGGGTGAGGGGTTGAGGGTGAGTGAGGGTGAGGGTGAGTGAGGGTGAGGATGAGTGAGGGTGAGTGAGGGTGAGGGTGAGGGTGAGTGAGGGTGAGGGGTTGAGGGTGAGTGAGAGTGAGGGTGAGTGAGAGTGAGGGTGAGTGAGGGGTTGAGGGTGAGGGGTTGAGGGTGAATGAGGGGTGAGTGAGGGTGAGGGTGAGGGGTTGAGGGTGAGTGAGGGTGAGGGGTTGAGGGTGAGTGAGGGTGAGGGTGGGTGAGGGTGAGGGGTTGACGGTGGGTGAGGGGTTGAGGGTGAGGGTGGGTAAGGGTGAGTGAGGGTGAGGGTGGGTGAGGGTGAGTGAGGGTGAGTGAGGTTGAGTGAGGGTGAGTGAGGGTGAGGGTGAGTGAGGGTGAGTGAGGGTGAGTGAGGGTGAGGGGTTGAGGGTGAGTGAGGGTGAGGGGTTGAGGGTGAGTGAGGGTGAGGGGTTGAGGGTGAGTGAGGGTGAGGGTGAGTGAGGGTGAGGGTGAGGGGTTGAGGGTGAGTGAGGGTGAGGGTGAGGGTGAGTGAGGGTGAGTGAGGGTGAGGGGTTGAGGGTGAATGAGGGTGAGGGTGAGTGAGGGTGAGTGAGGTTGAGTGAGGGTGAGTGAGGGTGAGTGAGGGTGAGGGGTTGAGGGTGAGTGAGGGTGAGGGGTTGAGGGTGAGTGAGGGTGAGGGGTTGAGGGTGAGTGAGGGTGAGGGTGAGTGAGGGTGAGGGTGAGTGAGGGTGAGTGAGGGTGAGGGTGAGTGAGGGTGAGTGAGGGTGAGTGAGGGTGAGTGTGAGTGAGGGTGAGTGAGGGTGAGGGTGAGGGGTTGAGGGTGAGTGAGGGTGAGGGGTTGAGGGTGAGTGAGGGTGAGTGAGGGTGAGAGGTTGAGGGTGAGTGAGGGTGAGGGCGAGTTAGGGTGAGGGGTTGAGGGTGGGTGAGGGTGAGGGTGAGTGAGGGTGAGGGGTTGAGGGTGAGTGAGGATGAGTGAGAGTGAGGGTGAGTGAGGGGTTGAGGGTGAGGGGTTGAGGGTGAGTGAGGGTGAGGGGTTGAGGGTGAGTGAGGGTGAGGGTGAGTGAGGGTGAGGGGTTGAGGGTGAGTGAGGGTGAGGGTGAGTGAGGGTGAGGGTGAGTGAGGGTGAGGGTGAGTGAGGGTGAGTGTGAGGGGTTGAGGGTGAGTGAGGGTGAGGGTGAGTGAGGGTGAGGGGTTGAGGGTGAGTGAGGGTGAGGGTGAGTGAGGGTGAGGGGTTGAGGGTGAGTGAGGGTGAGGGTGAGTGAGGGTGAGGGGTTGAGGGTGAGTGAGGGTGAGGGGTTGAGGGTGAGTGAGGGTGAGGGTGAGTGAGGGTGAGGGGTTGAGGGTGAGTGAGGGTGAGTGAGGGTGAGGGTGAGTGAGGGTGAGGGTGAGTGAGGGTGAGTGAGGGTGAGTGTGAGTGAGGGTGAGTGAGGGTGAGGGGTTGAGGGTGAGTGAGGGTGAGTGAGGGTGAGGGGTTGAGGGTGAGTGAGGGTGAGGGTGAGTTAGGGTGAGGGGTTGAGGGTGGGTGAGGGTGAGTGAGGGTGAGGGGTTGAGGGTGAGTGAGGATGAGTGAGAGTGAGGGTGAGTGAGGGGTTGAGGGTGAGTGAGGATGAGTGAGAGTGAGGGTGAGTGAGGGGTTGAGGGTGAGTGAGGGTGAGGGTTTGAGGGTGAGTGAGGGTGAGGGGTTGAGGGTGAGTGAGGGTGAGGGTGAGTGAGGGTGAGGGGTTGAGGGTGAGTGAGGGTGAGGGGGAGTGAGGGTGAGTGAGGGTGAGGGTGAGTGAGGGTGAGGGTGAGTGAGGGTGAGGGTGAGTGAGGGTGAGGGTGAGGGGGTGAGGGTGAGGGGTTGAGGGTGAGTGAGGGTGAGGGGTTGAGGGTGAGTGAGGGTGAGGGTGAGTGAGGGTGAGGGGTTGAGGGTGAGTGAGGGTGAGGGGTTGAGGGTGAGTGAGGGTGAGTGAGGGTGAGGGGTTGAGGGTGAGTGAGGGTGAGGGGTTGAGGGTGAGTGAGGGTGAGTGAGGGTGAGTGAGGGTGAGGGTGAGTGAGGGTGAGGATGAGTGAGGGTGAGTGAGGGTGAGGGTGAGTGAGGGTGAGGGTGAGTGAGGGTGAGGGGTTGAGGGTGAGTGAGAGTGAGGGTGAGTGAGAGTGAGGGTGAGTGAGGGGTTGAGGGTGAGGGGTTGAGGGTGAATGAGGGTGAGTGAGGGTGAGGGTGAGGGGTTGAGGGTGAGTGAGGGTGAGGGGTTGAGGGTGAGTGAGGGTGAGGGTGAGTGAGGGTGAGGGGTTGACGGTGGGTGAGGGGTTGAGGGTGAGGGTGGGTAAGGGTGAGTGAGGGTGAGGGTGGGTGAGGGTGAGTGAGGGTGAGTGAGGTTGAGTGAGGTTGAGTGAGGGTGAGGGTGAGTGAGGGTGAGTGAGGGTGAGTGAGGGTGAGGGGTTGAGGGTGAGTGAGGGTGAGGGGTTGAGGGTGAGTGAGGGTGAGGGGTTGAGGGTGAGTGAGGGTGAGGGTGAGTGAGGGTGAGGGTGAGGGGTTGAGGGTGAGTGAGGGTGAGGGTGAGGGTGAGTGAGGGTGAGTGAGGGTGAGGGGTTGAGGGTGAGTGAGGGTGAGGGTGAGTGAGGGTGAGTGAGGTTGAGTGAGGGTGAGTGAGGGTGAGGGGTTGAGGGTGAGTGAGGGTGAGGGGTTGAGGGTGAGTGAGGGTGAGGGGTTGAGGGTGAGTGAGGGTGAGGGTGAGGGTGAGTGTGAGTGAGGGTGAGTGAGGGTGAGGGTGAGGGGTTGAGGGTGAGTGAGGGTGAGGGGTTGAGGGTGAGTGAGGGTGAGTGAGGGTGAGAGGTTGAGGGTGAGTGAGGGTGAGGGCGAGTTAGGGTGAGGGGTTGAGGGTGGGTGAGGGTGAGGGTGAGTGAGGGTGAGGGGTTGAGGGTGAGTGAGGATGAGTGAGAGTGAGGGTGAGTGAGGGGTTGAGGGTGAGGGGTTGAGGGTGAGTGAGGGTGAGGGGTTGAGGGTGAGTGAGGGTGAGGGTGAGTGAGGGTGAGGGGTTGAGGGTGAGTGAGGGTGAGGGTGAGTGAGGGTGAGTGAGGGTGAGTGAGGGTGAGTGAGGGTGAGGGTGAGGGGTTGAGGGTGAGTGAGGGTGAGGGTGAGTGAGGGTGAGGGGTTGAGGGTGAGTGAGGGTGAGGGGTTGAGGGTGAGTGAGGGTGAGGGTGAGTGAGGGTGAGGGGTTGAGGGTGAGTGAGGGTAAGGGTGAGTGAGGGTGAGGGTGAGGGGTTGAGGGTGAGTGAGGGTGAGCGGTTGAGGGTGAGTGAGGGTGAGGGTGAGTGAGGGTGAGGGGTTGAGGGTGAGTGAGGGTGAGGGTGAGTGAGGGTGAGGGTGAGTGAGGGTGAGTGAGGGTGAGTGAGGGTGAGTGAGGGTGAGTGTGAGTGAGGGTGAGTGAGGGTGAGGGGTTGAGGGTGAGTGAGGGTGAGGGGTTGAGGGTGAGTGAGGGTGAGGGCAAGTTAGGTGAGGGTTGAGGGTGGGTGAGGGTGAGGGTGAGTGAGGGTGAGGGTGAGTGAGTGAGATGAGGGAGAGTGAGGGTGAGGGGGGTGGAGGGTGAGTGAGGATGAGTGAGGTGGGTGAGTGGAGGGTGAGGGTGAGTGAGGGTGTGGGGTGAGGGTGGAGGAGGGTGGGGTGAGGGTGAGGTGGGGGGAGGGTGAGTGGGGGAGAGTGAGGGTGAGGGTGAGTGAGG